>NC_085876.1:19034013-19061513 GCF_034702125.1 Engraulis encrasicolus | reverse complement strand
CAATCCCTGTCTGTAATTGCAGTAATGTGGGAACAGAACAGGCACTTTTTTCACCCTCAGCTAACTCTAACACACACACACACACACACACACACACACACACACACACACACACACACACACACACACACACACACACACACACACACACACACACACACACACACACACACACACACACACACACACACTGACTCATTCTCCTCATTTAATTTGTGCAAAGACAAACCGCTCGCTATCTATCTGTCTTCCCTCCTCCCCGCCTCCCCGCCCAGGCGCCCACGCCAATTCTGCAAATTGCAATTGCGAGGTGCTTTATTGAAGTCTATGATTAGCACGCTATTACACCTCCCGAGACAAACACGCAGCAAACACTTGAGGGGCCGGTACAGCACAGCAGAGAAGAGAAGAGAAGAGACGGGATTGATCAGGCGAGGCGCACTACTGTGCTAGATCTCCCACCGTCAGCACCACCGGAGAGAGAGAGAGAGAGAGAGAGAGAGAGAGAGAGAGAGAGAGAGAGAGAGAGAAAGGGAGGGGGTGAGAAAGAGAGAGAAAGGGAGAGAGAGCAAATGGAGAGAAGGGGACAGACAAGGAGAGAGATGTAGACAGGAAGAGAATGGGGGAGAATAAGATGGATAGATAGAATGAAAGACAAAAAAGGAAAGAAAGAAAATAGGGAGAGGTAGAGAGAGAGAGAGAGAACGAGAGAGGGAGAGGGAGAGAGAGAAAGGGAGGGGGAGAGAGAGAGAGAATGGAGAGAGGGGGACAGAAAAGGAGAGAGACAGAGGCAGAGAAAGAGAATGGAGGAGGATAGACAGATAGCTAGAATGAAGGACAGAAAAAAGATAGAAAATAGGGAGAGAGACAAAGAGAGAGAGTGTAGAGGAGTTAAGTTGAGAGGAGTTAGGGAGATCGACTGCAACTTGAGGCCAAGGACGCTGGGGTTAGGAGGAGTTGAAAGCTGGTTTGTCTCTGTCTGTCGGTGTGTCCTTCTGTCTCTCTCTTTCTCTTTCTCTCTCTCTCTCTCTCTCTCTCTCTCTCTCTCTCTCTCTCTCTCTCTCTCTCTCTCTCTCTCTCTTTCCTTTCCTCTGTCCTTCCTTGTTTCATACCTACTATGTTTTATCTCTCTATCTGCATCTCTTTCTTTCTCTCTCTCTCTCTCTCTCTCTCTCTCTCTCTCTCTCTCTCTCTCTCTCTCTCTCTCTCTCTCTCTCTCTCTCTCTCTCTCTCTCTCTCTCTCTCTCACACACACACACACACACACACACACACACACACACACACACGCACACACACACACACTCACACCCACAGAGGCACACATAGAGAGGCACATATACGGCACACATGCATGTATGCACACACACACACACGCACACACATGCACACACAACCACACAAACATACGCAAACGCGCGTGCACACACACACACACACACACACACACACACACACACACACACACACACACACACACACACACACACACACACACACACACACTACGGCTGTTTGATTCTCTCTACAATTCTCTTTCTATCTCTGTATCCTCTTCTCTGAATCCCTTTCTGATTCCCTTTCTCTCGCCTCTTCTCTCTCTCTTCTCATTCTTTCTTTCTCCGTACGCACAGAAGAAAATAAATGAATGCATAGCGCATGCACATTTCATAGATATTGTGAAAAATGCCAGAAATCAAATGCCAGAAAAAAGAAAACACACACCCAATGCAAAACATCAGCAACACAGCGCATCACCCACACACAGCGTCCCCTCCGAATGAAATGAATTTGGAGGCTCATATGACGAACCAAAATGAAAAAGCGAATACAGCTAGTGTTGCCAGATTGGGCCGTTTCCCGCCCAATTGGGCTACTTAGGATTGCCGTCTGCGGGGAAAAATGGATTTTGGAGAAAAAAACAATTTTTGGTCATGGAAATCAATTGAATTGGGCGGGATTTAGTGCTTGCAGGCGGGTTTTGAGTTTTTTTGGGGCTGGAAATCATCAGCCTCATCTGGCAACCCTGAATACTTCAGCATGGAGATGGAGGATAGCTAAGCCCCCATATAAACAACACACACTAGAAAAGGATTTCCCCTATCTCGTTGTTCCTTTTTCATATTTTCTCTCGCTTTTTCTCTTTCTCTCTCTCTCTCTCTCTCTCTCTCTCTCTCTCTATCTCTCTCTCTTTCTCTCTCTCTCTGTCATTTCTTTTCCATTCTCTCTCTTTCTCTCTCTCTCTCATTTCTTTTTCATATTCTCTCTCTCTCTCTCTCTCTCTCTCTCTCTCATGTATAAACAACACACACCAGCAGAGCCTTATGAAAGACATTTCACATCACCCTCATTTCTTGTTTTCTTCCTTTCTCTCATGTTCTCTGTATGCCTTCTTGCTCTCACTCTCTCTTTTCCCTCTCTCTTTGTTTCTTTTTCATATTATCTCTCTCTCTCTGGCTCTCTGTTTCTCTCACCTCCCTCTCTCGCTCTCTTGTGTTCTGTATCTTTCTCCCTCTTTCTCACTCTTGCTCTCTCTTTATTTCTCTTTGTTTCTTCCTTTTTCTCACATTTGTTTTGCTTATCTACCTCTCACTTTCTTAATCTCTTAATTTCTTAATGTCTTACTTTCTTTCTCTCTCTCTCTCTCTCTCTCTCTCTCTCTCTCTCTCTCTCTCTCTCTCTCTCTCTCTCTCTCTCTCTCTCTCTCTCTGATATGCCAGAAGAGCCCCCATCTTCTGAGGAGTGGAGAGAGGAAAGAGGCAGGGATGAGTGCGGAGAGAGGAGAGAGGCAGGACTGAGTGTGGATGAGAGAGGAGAGTGGAGAGAGGAGAGAGGAGAGAGGAGAGAGGAGAGAGGAGAGAGGAGAGTGGAGAGAGGCAGGACTGAGTGTGGATGAGAGAGGAGAGAGGAGAGAGGCAGGGCTGAGTGTGGATGAGAGAGGAGAGGAAAGAGGCAGGGATGAGTGCGGAGAGAGAGGAGAGAGGAGAGTGGAGAGAGGAGAGAGGAGAGAGGAGAGAGGAGAGTGGAGAGAGGAGAGAGGAGAGAGGCAGGGATGAGTGTGGATGAGAGAGGAGAGAGGAGAGAGGCAGGGCTGAGTGTGGATGAGAGAGGAGAGGAGAGAGGAGAGAGGCAGGACTGAGTGTGGATGAGAGAGGAGAGAGGAGAGAGACGGGCTGAGTGCGGATGTGAGAGGGACATGTGAAATGCTCTAATGGGAATTCTTTCACTTGCACTAAGCATCTTCTGGAGGGAAGTGTCTTTCCCACTCAAAGTAAAAATTAGACTCCTTAAAATAGCACTACGCACGGCAGTGCAGACAGAGTGTGAAGTCCAGGTTTAAGACTCTGCAAAGTTACATTATGGTGCCTCCTCCTCAAAAGCACTGCAAACTGAGCATGACTCTTTAGTTGGTGAATGTTGTTGTTGATATTGCTGTTGTTGTTGTTGCTGTTGACAACATCCTGAGGCGAGGTGAAGCATATTACTGCAATTCTGTAGTCTGTTCAGCACCACAGCCTGAGGACAAGCCAACTGGAATGGCAGTTGCAGAAGCTTCCAGTTTAGTAGTAGTAGTAGTTCAGTTTTTTATGTCGATGTCTGGTTGTGTTTGTTGTGTGCAAACTTTTCCTAATTGAAAGTAAATTAGGAGTCCAAGAAGCACCCACAGCATTGAATGCAAGTAGCTTAGGATTTAAGGCCTATATGGAGAAAAAAAACTCTACCCTGAAAATGTTCATCGTGTGCATTTGATCATCTAATTTTGACATCGTATTAAACTATTGACATAGTTTACTATTCATAATGTGATATGAATGCTTGTTGCGGTGCAAGTTTTTTTTGTAGGTCTCACATTACTCCAGTAGTTCTTGTTTACTTTCTTTTTAAAAGATGTCATCATTGACACGATCAGGAACTATTGCACTATTACATATTTGCTATACAGCTATTACACCAAGCGCCCGTGTTTATAAAAGCACATTTCAAGAAGGGACATGTTGTTTGACAAGTGTTGCTTTGAGTGTCGGTATGCTGTTGAGTGGATTATCATTGCACTGTATGTCATTTGTCACTGCTGTGCTGTTCATCTTGTCATGTTTGTGTTGATCCCGCAGCTCTAATAATAGCCATAGGAGCCAATTAAATTACATTCAAACGGCTGATTAGGGGAAAGTGCTGCACAGAGAATGGCAGTTGCGAATATGCAAACACACACACACACGCACGCATGCGTACAAACACGCGTGCACACACACACACACACACACAACCGTGTGTAATGTCTGCTTTATCTTGTTCTCTGTCAATGGCACATTCACACACTCAATCTCTCTCTCTCTTTTACACACACACACACACACACCCCACACACACACACAAACACACTCACACACACACACACACACACAAACAAACAAACAAACAAACAAACACACACACACACACACACACACACACACACACACACACACACACACACACACACACACACACACACACACACACACACACACACACACACACACACACACAGTTCATTTACAGTGTTCATCACCCGAGGCACTGACGACTAAGCTGCCATCACATCTCACATCCTCGCTACTAATTACACGGCAACAGTGAATAGAATACAGAGGAGATGCCATCGCCGCATCACGTCCTATATTACACAGATAAACAGGACAACAACACACACATCCTACACTACACAGAGACAAAAGAGATATATCCACACTAACAACACACCATCTTTATGTCAACAACCCACACACCACACTACTTGTACACAGACACTGCGACCCAGGTTCGATTCAAGGCCCGGGTCCTTTGCCGAACATTCCCCATCTCTCTCTCCCCACTCGCTTGCTGTCGCTCTGTAAACTGTCATATCATAACTAAACTAATATAAGAACAAAGAAATATTTAATATCATAACATAATATGTATAGTATATAACAACATGCACAACCTATGATATTACAGAGCCGTTACACTATTTAGTACATTGTACCCTAAACTGTACTAAATAGTGCAACAGCTCTGTAATATCATGATAGTGTTGCATACACCACGGATTTACTTTTACTTTTTCTTTTGACACCTCTGCAAACCGACACATGTCTCCATACAAGAGCGCTGTGCAATGCATGTCCACCTGAAAAGAGATCCACCTTTGCCATGCTTGGTTGGTTTCCTTAGGCAGAAAAAGGAGTCATACACAGGAGCTGGATTTTAATCCCTTTCACTGCTTACTTACGGTTTTTACTTACTGTAAAACTGTTAAAAAAAAAACACACAGCTTTTATATATATATGTGTGTATATATATATTTTAGGGGCTTTTATGCCTTTATTTGACAGGACAGTCGAAGAGAGGTGACAGGAAGCGAATGGGACAGAGAGACAGTAGAGGATCGGGAAATGACCCCGGCCGGACTCGAATCGAGGTCCCCATGGGTGGGCATGGAAGCCCAAATGTGGGGGGGCTTAACGCGCTGCGCCACACAGCTTTTAATAGTTTCACTGATTAGCATCCAGCTCCTGTGTGCAACTCCTTTTTCTCCCTACTGCGTCACTGCTTTGGAATTACACACTGAGCGGTATGCCTTGTCCACACCAAGAGTGACCTATGTTTACTGAGCAGCGGAAGTCATTATTTCTCTATGGGGGTGAGCAAACTGGGCTACCAGAGCGAATTCGCGATGGGCTAAGCTAACTGAGCGATCAGAGCTAATTTTAACGATTAAAGTCACGATAATCTTATGGTAATGAGCTATGACGCGGTTCACCAAAAAACAATTCGAATTTTCATTTCTCTGAATGTCCCAGGCTGTCAAGCCACAGCCCTTACAGTATGTGATTAGCTAAATCAAACATGTCAATGTCACGTCCAGAGCAAATAAAGCGAATTCATGGCAAAACTTTATCTGCTACCTCTGCTACAAGGCAGCATAGTTCGCTCTTGGTGTGAATCTAACGGAGGCTAACTAGCAGAGTTGGCGTAGAACGTTAGTAAACCTCCCTTCTGAAAGCCTCATACAGTGAGGTCGCAGGTTCGCGCCCCGAGGGGGACGAACAGGTGCAGGAAGTCCTCCGTCACATGAACAAGGCATTACTTCCCAAGTAAGACAAAGGCACAGACACCAGCCCTACTTTCACTTGGTTGGTTTCCTTGCGATGCCCTCTCTATGGACCGAGATTAAAATGCTGACTGCCAAATGCTCACTTGGCACTGACAGCTATGCCCGCACCAGTCAACTCACATTTCCCCTTGCAGACCACTGGTGCGGTTGAGAGGGTCTTCATTCATCCTGCAATGAGTCATTCAGCCATCTACCCACGTACTGTATGGAGGTGAGTCATTGGCTTGAAAATGTCACCTAAGTAGCTTACCTCGTTCTTGCCTGTACTGTGTGGTTAGTGTATTAGATCCATTGCAAGGTTGCAGAAGCCTCCCCATAACTTCATGCCTCTTTTCCACTTCCGGTTTTCTGGTAGGCCTACAGCTCCACACAGCGTGACTCGGACGCCAATTTTTTTTTGCTTTTCGAATAGGCACGACACAGCTCAAGCGTAAACCAAAAAGTGGCAGTTGAGACGCGCTGTGTCAAGCTGTAGGCCTACCAGACAACCGGCAGTGGAAAAGAGGCATAAGTGGTTCCCGGACTTTTTCGGAGGGGGACCCACTTTTGGACTTTTGGAGCCGGGAGTTATCTTTTTCATAACTAAATGACACCTGTGGACTACCTGTTAGCAGGTTTACCACTTCCTGTAGGCTAACTTAGCCAGGTTTACCACTTCCTGTAGGCTAACTTAGCCAGGTTTACCACTTCCTGTAGGTTTTCCAGTAGGTTAACTTAGCCAGAGAATCTCTAACAGGGAGAAGGTTCAGTCTGATTGGCTCCCATTGTAGCCAGTTAGCTTTGCATGCATACTGCAGTAACTATGGAGTGTCCACTAGTTGGCGAGTGTAGGTCAGTCCTTCATGTGGGAAAATGTATGGAATGGAAAGGGGAACCCATATGCTAAATACATTGCTACTGCGATTTCCAGTCACAAATATTATCAACAAAACATTCCTGGTAAGCACTATGACTGTTGTTTAACAATAGACTGTATTGACAAATCGTTCAGGTGTGTAGTTTTACAGCAGGTTAGAAGATTTCAACCTGTACTCGCTAGCATCCCGCTAATGTTTATGGGTTTGGCCCCATAAAAATTGAGCTTTGTGACCCAGTATATAATAATCTCGTGGCGCAAAATAATCGAAACGCTACTCAAATGGGGTCTTATTATTTCTAGCTTCGAACTTAATATTAATATTTCAGGACAAACAATTATTTTAAAAAATCACAAAAATTATAATGGTAGAAAACTCCATTGACACCCATTCATTTTGCACTTAGGTAGGATTAGGGTTAGCCAGTTGTGGCTAGTAGCTAGTTCCGTGAGTGAACACCCCCTGACTTAGCCAGGTTTACCACTTCCTGTAGGTTAACTTAGCCAGGTTTACCACTTCCTGTAGGTTATCTTAGCCAGGTTTACCACTTCCTGTAGGTTTTCTTAGCCAGGTTTATCACTTAACCGTGTTCTTGGAATAGTACCCTTGGTACTGAGGTCATACTCACCTTGCGTCCACTTACGTCTCAACAGAAATGGAGGACGAATGAGGTCCATTTCCCAAACGGACATTGACAGTTCATAAAGAACAACAACAGGGCGCACACAGTGTTATCTCCTGCTCTTGAATTCCAACAACTGCTAAGAGGCCGAGTACCGATGAGCAAATAATGAAAAGAGACTCTAAGAGATTAAAGTCAGGTTCAAGTTATGACTCCAAATGTTGTGTTCGATTTTGATGCTGATCACGTCAAACAGTCTGGTGAACCCGAAAAATTCTATCTTAGAACGTCAGTCACGACGAAGAAATCTTGCCCACCTATCACTCGCAATGGTCCTGCGAGGTAATGCTCCTCCGATTGTCATAAGGGGGTATTGCAGCTGAGAATCGGGCCGATAGTCGTGTAGTTTGAGCCTGCCTTAAAAGGGCTCCAGGTAGGATTAAAAGTTGAATTAATCACGGTCCTGAGTCAGCTGATGCTTATGCGAGTCATTAGTAAGTGAACAATGGCTCTCACGACTGCTTCAGCGCGGTCCGAAGGAATGTTGTGGGAAAAACGTTTCATTTGAAACATAGCTTTACATTCTGTTTTCAGATTTGTATAAACTTCTGGCATTCCATGATGAAAAACTGTCTCACAGCGAGTTTATTTAAACAGCATTTTTTCATTACTGTGTAGATTTTGAGACAGGTATGCCACGGGCACTGCGCAAATGACGTCCTCCTACCTTGTGCCCCTTTAAGTTCCGATGGGCAAATGAAATGCACTGGAGGTGCACTGTATAGGTGCCGTTCCATTCCTGGACTTCCCCAACATAGACAATCTTCGTTGCCCTACAGTATGTAGCTGGTACATTGGAGTTGTGACAATGTCGCAGCTGGCTTTCCATAATGCAAGTACCATTGCCTTGTCCCCCCAGGGCTTCTATGACATGTCCAGCATACAGTAGCTACTGTGCTACTTCCACACTCCTTAATATAGACTGTCAACTCAGTCACCGATGCACCATTCCTACACAGCTTAATATAGGCAGTCACCTACAGTACAGTAACTCACTCCGTGCGCTGACAAGAGAGGCGAGCTGATTTGTAATGATACCGGCGTGCGTTTCCCACAGAGTTGAACCGAGGCCTTGTCCTCCAGAAGACCCCGGATCTCTCCACGCCCGGCTGGGGATGAGTGGCATCGTGCCGGGCTCCCTCTAGGCAAGAGGCCCCCTCTCCCTGGATCTCTGACTCTCTCTCTCCCTCTCTCTCTGGATCTCTGTCTCTCTCTCTCTTTCTCTTTAGATCTTTCTCTCTCTCTCTGACTTGCTCTGACTCTGTATCTCTCTCTCTCTCTCTGTCTCGCTCCATCGGGCTCTCTCTTTCTCTATCTCTCTCTCTCTATCTCTCTGGATCTCTGTCTCTCTCGGTCTGTCTCTCTCTCTCTTTCTCTCTCTCTCTGGATCTCTGTCTCTCTCGGTCTGTCTCTCTCTCTCTTTCTCTCTCTCTCTCTCCTTCCCCTTATCTAGGTCTGGCGGGGGTGGACATCTTCAAATGTGCCATGCTGTGAGGGAATGGCCCTACACACACACACACACACACACACACACACACACACACACACACACACACACACACACACACACACACACACACACGCGCGCGCATGTGCACGTGCACACTGAGCATGCATGTACACACACACACGCACACACACACACACGCACACACACACACACACACACACACACACACACACACACACACTCACAGCCTGTCCAACCCCCCTCAGGGCAGCCCTTCCGTGTTATTAATTTTTCACACCAGTTTTGCTTGATTTCATTACTGTGCCGATTAATTAAACTGAGCTGACTTGGGTTTGAACCCGCGCAACGAGGCAGCCAGTGTTGCCAGATTGGGCTGTTTCCCATCCAATTGGGCTGCTTAGGATGGCCGTGTGCGGGTAAAAATGGCATTCAGCAGAAAAACCCGCCCAATTTTTGCCATAGAAATCAGTAGAATTGGGCAGGATTTTGTGCTTCTAGGCGGGTTTTGAGAATTTTTTGGGGCTGGAAATCATCAGCCTCACCTGGCAACCCGCAACGAGGCAGCCAGATTTTGGCACACCCAATTTCCGGCTGCCCTACAAAAAAAAAGAGACAGAGACAGAGAAGACGTGCTGGGTAGAAGAAAAAGAAAAAAGAAACGAAACGGAAGAGAGAGCGTGTGAAAAATGGGGGGAAATCTTGTAACAGATACGCCGTCGCTCGAAGGAGGTTGGTTGATGTGTGTGCGTGTGCTTGTGTGCATGTATGTCCGTGTGTGTGCGTGTGCGTGTGTATATGTGTGTGTGTCTGTTTGTGTGCGTGTGTGTGTGTGCTTGGGGGTTTAGTTGTCGGCCATAGCATTGCGTTTGGAGGAGCTTCAGGAGTATGTTGGACATGTTGTCAGTAGTAGTTCAGAGAGAGTGCAGACTTTGTTCTTTGCAAGGCCTCGTGCTCAACCGCTCAAATACACACACACACACACACACACACACACACACACACACACACACTCACACACAAGTGATGTGCGTGTTCATCATGCGCAGACAGGAGACAAAAAGTAGAGATGGGATTTATGGCTCTTTAACGGGATCCGGATCATAATGGCTCGTTCCTTTCCCCATATGAAAAAGTCTTATTAAAAACGCATAATGGATTATATCTGTTCCATAAGAATAGTATAAGGGTCATACAAGGCACAAACCCACATATACAAATCTAACTATTTTTTTATTCATTTTCAGTCATATATGTCATACACAATTTATGTTACTAGGGGCTTATATATTTCTTATAAGTAAAAAGATTGGAAAATAGTGCTCTTTTTGGATGAATGCCAATCAGATGTGTGCTGTATTTGTGCCATGTTGTTGTTATGTTACAGTAGGCCCTATGTGTATGCCATATTTAAAGGTGCACCATGCAATATTTGTTGTAGCTTATTTCCAGCTAGGGTGACCACCTGCTAATAAGTCCAAGGGGGGACAAGGGGTATGCCTCGGAGGGACAATGTGGGACAGAGCCTCCCCCCCCCCCCCACCCCCCAACATTTGTCTTTAGGCATATAGGCCTATATATATTCAAAGTGATGTAGGCCTATCCCCCTAAATCTTGGGCTTTATATGCCACACTTGCATAGGTAACATAGCATAGGTAATATTAACCTAAACAACTTAAGTTCTTCGTCAGGTTGTTTTTTTCTGGGAGCTTATTTAGACTGTCTAGGCCTGTGTTATATACGAATATTAAGCTTACATTTAAAGTCTCATGCTTCATATGAGAAATGTGCAGAATTCATATAAATATTGGTGTCAGAAACTGTTTAAGAAATGTACGAATTAAATAACGTTTGCATATAATTAAATGTATAAACTTTATAAAATGCATATACGAATATTACATTTCAAGTTGTAAACTTAACATAAAGTCTGTAAAATCCAACTACGGAACATGTGTTATGTCATACGTAAATTGAATAAGATTTCAATATGATTTTAACATAAAACGTGTGTGATGGAGTGACCATCACTAGGGTTGTGGGTGTGTTCTGACTAACATGCCAACGAGCCTGGCTCTTTGGTGTAGCGGTCAGAGCCCCGGTTTACTACCCCAGAAGGTCTGGGTTCGAGTCCCAGCTGGGCAACTCTACTCCCCTTCGCTACAAATGGTGTCAGAAGTGGGATGGTATCATGAGGCCATCGGAAGCGTACTCATTGGGTGTAAGCCGTAATTCCATGTGAGGGACCCCCAGGATTGGTGACTCCGGTGTGAGGGACCCCAGTGATGGGTGAAGCATTGATGACGGGGCACACTGGATGGTAGAAGCATGATGGGCAGTTAAAGGAGTATGCCACTATTTTGGGGCTTAATACAGTTAAAATCGTTGGCTGGGGTTTATAAAGGTGGTAAAGTGTCTTATTTTTCATGTTAAGCGTTGTCTTGCTTTAAGACAACTTAAAAGAGGGAATATGTCGCTAAGCTAGTGAAAGTCAATGCATCCGTGTAGCATTGTAGCATGCTACATGGATACATTGACTTTCACTAGCTTAGCGACATATTCCCTCTTTTAACTTGTCTTAAAGCAAGACAATGGCATACATGAAAAATAAGACACTTAACCACCATTATAAACCCCACCCAACGATTTTAACTGTATTAAGCCCCAAAATAGTGGCATACCCCTTTAATGGGCAGTTGCGTGAGGGACACCATGAGTGTGTGAAGTGCACGGGTGCGCTTCCCGAAGGGGAAGGCAGTGTGATGGAGTGACTGGCTCGTTGGTGTAGCGGTCAGAGCCCCGGTTTACTACCCCAGAAGGTCTGGATTCAAGTCCCAGCTGGGCAACTCTACTCCCCTTCGCTACAACGTGCATTATTTCTATAGGAATATAGTAGTTTTCTCCTATGTTTTAGTCAATATAATATAGTATTATTCATTGTTGGCATGTCAAACTCTTATAAGAATTTATACTGCATACAGCCATGTTATACGGCATGCGTATAAGTTCCATATAGTATTTCTTTTCGAAAAGGGGCCATAATCGACTATCATGATAGACATATATTAGAAAACGTATAAGTGACTCTTGTAAATCTGGCACATTTTTTCTATACGATTTCATGTAAGGAACATGCATGTTTGCTGTATATGAATCATATAATTCTTTTTCATATGGGAAGAGTCGTTCAAAACAGCTATTTTGGCTCTTTTTAAATTTTTATACAGTGTTAAGAATGTAATATTTTGACTCCACCTCTGTTCTTTTGCCCAAACAACAACCGATTATCTTGCTGCTTCTAAAGACAATTTCTGCCACTCTTTAAGGCAGACAATTGTGCTTTTTTCCAAAATGTAAGTACTCACGGTGAGGTCACATGCTTAAAACTAAGGAAAAATTAACTCACTTCTGGGAGCTGTTCAAAAGAATCGGCTCGTTCGCGAACGTCACACCACTAAGAGAGAGAGAAGGAAGGAGGCTAGACATCGAAGTCCTGACAGTTCTTATCTCCATGTGTTCTTTTCATCTTTTAATATTCCTGTCTGCGTCCGTCTGCCTCCATCCATTGCATTTTGCAGCGTTAGTTCAACAGCTCAGCAGTGTTTCCAAACCAGCGGTAACGTACGTACCATTAGGGGTATGTGAGAACACTGCAGGGGGTACTTGGAAAAATGCCAAAAATAACAAATGAATGGAGCATGGCCAAATTTGGATAGGGGAAGATACATATGCCCAGGTGAAAAAGTGGTTCAATTTAGTACAATAAAAGCATGACTGAAGTGTACTTAGCATGTTAAAAGTGCACTTGTGCTTTTTGTGCTAAGAAAAAGTATGTTTACAATATGCTTATTTAAAGTGTACTTAAAATTAGATGTAATTAAGTTGCTCTCAAAGAAAGTACACTTTCGAACCATACTTCAAGTGGACTTCGAAGATGTTTGGCTAACTTACTAAAAGTGTATTTTTTAATAACATATTGCAATTGTACTTTTTTAAAGTGCAATATGATTACACTTCACCCAAATGTCTTTGAAGTGTGATTTTCTATAGTGTGCTTTAAAGTAAATCGTTTTAACATATTCCAAGTACACTTTTTCTAAGTGCACCATGATTGTACTTCACCCAAATATCTTCAAAGTGTGCTTATGTCACAGGTGGGGCGCGCGTTTGCTGGCCGCGCCCACTTTGATACTACTACCCTGGGAGTTCACTGCACAACACCAAAAACCAAGACACAAGTTCCAGTTTTCGTTCTATTTATTTACCACCACTGGATTAAAAATCAAAGGGGTAGGCCTAGTTGTCTCTGTCCATTACCCACGGGGGAACCCACCCACGCCCAAGTCTGAAGTCTCCAAAGGAATGCTTGGACAGTCCAGCCACCAAGTCCATCCGTGCGGGGGTTGCGAGGTGAATTACACTGCAACGGGGGCATGGCACACACGTTCAATCGGGAGCACCTGGCGGTGATGAGAAGCGATGGGAGTTCTTCGGCGTAGGCCCGGAATAGCTGGTTGGTCTTCAGCAGTCTTGGGTGCGAGCGAGAGGAAAAGAGAGAGCGAGAGAGAGAGAGCGAGAGAGAGAGAGCGGCGCACTCACGGGGGCCACAGTAACCAGGCGAATACGAGTCACTCATCTTCACGGTGGGGTGCATGTCTGTCTAACCCCTTTCCATCGAGGCAGGTTCACCTGGCCGTCACTCTGATTGCGGACTCCTTCTGGGCACTATGCCAGTCGCGCTCTCCTCCGAGCTGCCAGTTTGCCTTCTGATCCATAGGATCGCGTCCACTTCTCATCCAACTTCTCGTCCCTTTCGCCTGGCTCTGTCCGGTTACCGGTGTCCGACGTCTCCCATCTTGCCGCTCCACTCTCGCCTCTCTCTCCCCTCAGGATGGCATTCTCGCAGTCATCTCTCCTTGCGGCTTCCTCCTCACAGTCTACACAGTTACAGTTACAGTCACAGTTTCTTGCTGTTTAAAACTCTGCTCACCAACCCACGTGCACCAATCACCTCCATCCTCCTCACCTGCGCTCCATTATCCTAATCATGCTCCAGGTGCATTACATTGGGAATGAATGACATCTAGAGTCGGTTCACTTGGGCCTCAATTGTCACCCCGTGACACTCACACAAAGTTAATTTACCCATAATGCACCATCATGCATGTCCCATCATGCAATGCACTTCTTGGAGGTAAATTTCTCAAACAGAAAGCCATTCATCCTGAAGGAATATTTTTGGTTTGCATGAAAATATTACTCATTGTTATATTCTGTGTTTATTGTAGGGGTTTTTAAAATTTAAAGTGGTACACAAAAAATGACCATGTTCCCACCGTCATTATGATGGTCACGTATATGTTCTGGTATATATAGGCTCACACTTCCCACAATATCCTGGTTGGAGGTAAGGTGGAATTAATTGTTCAAACAATGTGTATAGTGTCACCATTAATCATCAATCTAAGTGATCAATTGCAGGAAGGAGTAGCAATATTGAAGGAAGGTGAAATGTGTACCTGAAATTACTGTAACAATGCAATGATTGTAAATGTCAGTAATGCTGGGCATGCATACCAGAACACTACTGAGCCTGTGGTTGTGTGTAATGTACAAGCTCTGAGAACCGACATGGATTGTAATATTACATTTATATTATTTCATGTAGGCCTACTTGGGAGTGTACTGTAAATACACTTCAAGCATACCTGTTATATATTTACAATACTTCATATGATATACTTTTTACAGACTTAAAATGTTCCAATGTAGTCCAAAGAAGCATGAAGTTAATATACTTTTATTGTACTTCTAGTAACAATAAAATGTTATAGAAGTGTACTCAAGCACACTCTTAATGCCATACGAATGCATGAAAAGCGTGTTTGGAGCATACTTTCAAAAGTATGCTTGTAGTGCACTTAAAGTTGTCCAAAAGCGGTGCCAATTTAGCATCCTCAGTGTGCTGCAAGTGTGCTAAAGTACTGCTTTAGTAGTGCTTCAGCGCACTAATAGTGCAATGAAGCGCACTTTAAATCGCCGAAAATAGTACACTTTGTACTAAGTACGGACAAAAAAAGTACACTTTAAGTATATGGGTTTTTCACCTGGGTGAGCATGGCCCTGCCGTGGCCTAACTGTAGGGCATTGAGTTACTATGCCGGCGATCCAGGTTTGATTCCAGCCCTGGTAATTTGCCAGTCCTTCCCCGTTTCTCTCTCCCCACTCATTTCCTGTCTCTCCTTTACTGTCCTGTCACAAAATAAAGGCACAAAAGCCCTAAAAATTATCTTTAAAAATAGATACATAGAGCATGAGTGAGGGGATACTCATTCCACAACAAAAAAGCTTAGGGGTACACAAGACCAAAAAAGGCTTTAGGGAAGGATAGGGTGTATTTGGCCCCAGAGTACTACCTTTGTGTTGAGGGCACACATATTTCAACTCGCAAGTGAAAAACATAGTTTGACAGGCTCCAAGACACTGCTGATTGGTCAAATGTCAAGATGTCACTATCTGTCTGAAAGCCTGACTGTCGCTTGAAAAATAATAAGATTGTCCCGTAAAAACTCGGTCTCGGCCACCGCCGCAAGTGTCCACCACCACCACGGGTCCTCTGATGTTGTGACCGTTATAGGATATTTTCATATCTAATACTTGCACATTAAGGGTGAAGATCGCATCGTGAATGTTTTAACGATGTGTGAATTTAGGGCCACGATCATGGTGAATTTAGGACTACATCACAGTGTCTAATTAGCTGTCCAAAATCATGCCGTGCCATGAAGAACGTGCGCCACATTATTTTAAACAGCTCGTGTAAGCTTATCCTGAATGCTCGTGTCTTTTTATAACTATGGGGCTTGATGATGAGCGAAGAGAAGGGGGAGAAATTAGTTGTGTGTATGTGCGCGCACGCCTCTGACTGCATATAGACACGGAGGGAGACTGGCTCCAATATTTATATTCAGCACCCAGTTTAATTCTTCACTGACACACTGACACAGTGTCCATAGCACAATCACATGAATATGTCTAAATGTACGAGGCTACTCTTGTTTCCAATGTGCCACAGCTGGTTTCACGTGTTGTTTTGGCATCACCATGATGATTTGGCAGGCACAAGCGCTTCATTGAGAAATCATGGACCTCGTGGTGTCGCTGAACCGGCGATGTGCGAGGCTCATTACGCACAGCACCTATGTCCCTTCCATCTTCAGTCAGACTCAAATCGAACCGAAGTCAAGTAGCTGAGGTTAAACTGTCGTAAATACACGCCCAAAATCAAGTAGCTCAGGTTAAACTGACGTAAATACACGCCCGGATATCCGGAGGACTCACATTCTGTAGCGACTCACATTGGGTTGCTACACTCCTTCCTCTCTTTCTCTCATGGTTCCTCCTCTTCTTCTCCTCTGTGTTGCGCTGTCTCTCAGATACCCCCCAGCGCCCACTGGTGGTATGGCGTGCATTATATGGGGCTACTGTCACTCTTTCCACTGCTCTCTCTTTCTTCCTATTTCATTATTTAATAATAGCAATAATAATACATTGGTTTCATATGCCGCTTTTCATGGCACTCAGAGACTCTTTACAGACCATACCATAAAAACATACAAACACTCAAAGACATACAGAGACTCAATATAAGTAAAAAAAAACATGGACAAAACAAAAATAGACATCTGTGGAAAGTTTAAGTCCATGATGAAATGTAACAGTCACGTTTGGTGGAGATGATAAGCAAACACACGATGGATTCCACCCCTTTCTCTCTCAGATGCCTCCTCCCTTTCTTTCTTTTCGCCTTTCTTTCTTCGTTCCCTTCTTCTCCATCAGGCCTGTCTCTCAAATGCCCCTTTCTCTTTGTCTTTCACTGTCATGGCGTCTTCTCCTTCTTCTTCTTCTTCTTCTTCTTCTTCTTCTTCTTCTTCTTCTTCTTCTTCTTCTTCTTCTTCTTCTTCTCTATCTGTCTGTCTGTCAGCTGCCGCCACTGCAGTAAAGTCAAAGAGACACACTGATTTATTTCCCTGGACATAACATTATGCTAACCCATTAGCATACTACACCTGCCTGGACACACACACACACACACACACACACACACACACACACACACACACACACACACACACACACACACACACACACACACACACACAGACAGACACACATGCCCACACTCACACATGCACGCACACACACACGCACACTGCAGGTTCCTCCATCTCAACTGGCAATTTTCCATGTGTCTGTCAGAAGAGTGGTATTGAGAGTACTGGACATGGGGCAGTTGTGTGGGCGTGTGTGTGTGTGTGCGTGTGCGTGTGCGTGTGCGTGTGCGTGTGCGTGTGCGTGTGTGTGTGTGTGTGTGTGTGAATGACAGCTTGACTAATACCACCGCAGAGCACAGCCATCACCATCGCCAGCTGACATCATGTCCACACAGCAACATGCAAATGCAAACTCACACACACAAAGACACATACACATACACACACATCCATATACATGCAACATAAATATGCAAACACACACACATACTATATACGCACATAAAGACATGCACACTCTTAAACAGGTAGACACAAACACACACATGCAGACACACACACATATGTGCACATGAACACAAATAGTGCAATTGGACATTTGCAGAAATGTGAGTGGTGTACCCCCCCCCCCCCCCCCCCCCCCCCCCCCCCCCCCCCCCCCCCCCCCCCCCCCACCCCCCCCCCCCCCCCCCCCCCCCCCCCCCCCCCCACACACACACACACACACACTGAAGGCAGTAGCAGAGAGACTGTGAGTTCACTGAAGTAGGCTGTGTCTCAAATGGTGCACTTTTGTCAGTGCACTGACAGTCAGTGCATAGTGCACACAATGCACTGAGCACTATGCACTGTGCCCTCGCTGGAAGTGACGGCTAAGCTTGCCATTAGCTTGCCAAAATATGAGTTGGCTACTGTTTACAATGCACAGCGTTTGGTGCTTGTATATTCATGTCCTTCACCACAAAGGACAACAATCACACATACAATACTTTGGTTGGCATGTAAAGGTTGGTCTCCCATCAACATTACTTACAGAATTAGGAGACTGTTGACCAAACTCTTCTACTGAACTGAATGCCACATTTCCTCCCTGTCATTGTCAACATGGCCGCCATTTAGTGCGTGCAGTGTCCATCATTCAAGCACTGCATTTTTCCGCCATTGTTAGGGGATCATCCTGGCACTTTCAGTGCACTGGCTCAACTGAAATTTTCAGGGTGAGCGCCCTAGGCACTGAAAAACAGTGTCCGAAGTGCACAAGTGCAGCATTTGAGACACAGCCGCAGACTCCTTGCCATCACAGGTGAGCTGTGGCTGATTTGAAAGAGAGAGTGGAGTGGAGTGGAGTGGAGGGCTAATGAGTTGATGGGTGTTCGAAAAGTTGCATTTTGCTAGTGTTACGGTGGAAACACACCGGAGTATTCGCGTTTGCTTAACATGTCCGGGAGCATCACGAGTCCGAGAGATTCACAGGCTGCCTTGCACACTGCACAGTCAGCATCCACATTCTATCCACGGGCAGCAGCCATTCATTTTCAATCGAGCCCGATCATTGAACACGGACGTCCGCTCAGGAAAATAGACTTGATTTCTATTTTCAAGGAGTATCGTGGACATGTCCGGTCTGGCACTCGCGGGGCCGGACATGTGCCGCGCTTACAACGTGCTCCTGTGTGCAAGGCATGATCTGTTTTCATGTATTCTTACCATTTTGGACTGATACCGGACATGTTAATGGGCGTCTCGTGCTGCGGTGTGTAAGCACCGTTAGTGTTAGTTCTGGCTAGGCCATGGTAGTCAAGAGCTCGCAGCTTTACTTATTTGACTCAGGTATTCTAGATACGCATAACAACTCTCCTTGCTCCTCACTGATCAGTTTCGAATTTGGCGCCTCTGTTTTGTTCCCAACTCCTGGCTGCTCCCTTCTTCGCAACCCACCACCTCCCCAGCTCCACTTTATCGTGTATGACATGACATGGGCTACTCCTTCTCATGTTGCCTGCTCTGTTCACGGGGAATAGTTTGCTGTCCATCTTAAATTGGGTGAGCATTCCCTATGCTGCTGCTGTCCCCTGAATCTCTGCTTTCCTTGGTGCCAGTGTGCCCAGATGGAAAATGCTGAATTATTGTACCAAAACCTCCAAATTATTGTTTTTGGGGGCTTTTTGAGAGATATTATCGTACAAGACCCAAATTGTTGTTTCAAGGCATCAAAATGAACTGAATGACAACTCTGAAATCATCGTACATCATGGTTTTTTTTGTTCGTACAGAGGACAAAATGGACAAAATTATGTTACAAATACGATAATTATCGTACATCTGGCAACACTGCGTAGTGCTCATGATGACCAGGGGACAGCCAAATCTATTCAATGAAGAAATTTCATTCAGAATTTCTTGTCTTGTGTTTCTTGACTGTAGTGGTCCTGACAGAAGTGCAGCAAGTAGCTACATATTGTCACAAAATTCAGTTTTGACTGAAAATGGTCTTGATTACAGCTCCTTATCTTGTGACAAAATGTTATGATCCAAATGTGTCCCGTTTAGAGATATTGCCTTATATATCAAATTTGCAGTAACTACAATAGTGTTTCTCAACGGGGGCGATACAGCTGAGTGGGGGCGTGGCTTAGTTCCCATTGAGGGGTATTAGTCTATTCTAGTTTTCAATACTAGGGGGGGGGGGGGGGGGGGGGGGGGGGGGGGTGGGGGGGGGGGGGGGGGGGGGGGGGGGGGGGGGGGGGGGGGGGGGGGGGGGGGGGGGGGGGGGGGCATTGGCAGCCTTATGACGAGGTCAAGGGGGTGTTTGTTCAAAAAAGGTTGAGAACCACTGAACTACAATATTCAACCTAATACCAAAAACTTTTGAAGGCACTTTCCCAGTCTCAATGTTGGTGTTGTCGGGCCGTATAAGAGCCCAGGGCCTAGGCTATGGTGTGTGTGTGTGTGTGTGTGTGTGTGTGTGTGTGTGTGTGTGTGTGTGTGTTGTTGTGTGTGTGTGTGTGTGTGTGTGTGTGTGTGTGTGTGTGTGTGTGTGTGTGTGTGTGTGTGTGTGTGTGTGTGTGTGTGTGTGTGTGTGTGTGTGTGTGTGTGTGTGTGTGTGTGTGTGTGACCTGCGAGACACAGACATACCCCAACATGCTATTATCATAGAGAGAGAGAGAGCCCTAGTTTTAAAAGTGGAGTCCAGGGGAGCTGGAAGTTGACCTTGCACTTTTTGCCTGAGACCCCAAACACGCAAACACACCACTATCAAACTCCTACTGGTCTATTGCAAGCCTTCACAATGATCACCCAACCCACACACACACATACAAGCTCTCTCTCTCTCTCTCTCTCTCTCTCTCTCTCTCTCTCTCTCTCTCTCTCTCTCTCTCTCTCTCTCTCTCTCTCTCTCTCTCTCTCTCGCATGCACACCCACACACACCCACACACACACACAGCACCCCCTGTCTCTCTTCCTTCTGTCCACACTCCCTTCCCTATTTACACTGACACCACTGTTTATGTCCAGTGCAGTGCCCCTTCCTCTCTACGTACCCCCCCCCCTCTCTCTCTCTCTCTCTCTCTCTCTCTCTTTCTCTCTCTCTCTCTCTCTCTCTCTCTCTCTCGCTCTGTCTCATGCACACACTCACACACTCTCTCTCTCTCTCTCTCTCTCTCTCCCTCTCTCTCTCTCTCTCGCTTCCAGGCTTGTGCTGATTGATGATGAGAGAGCTCTGCTCTACTCTGCTCTGCCCTGCTCTGCTCTCCTCAAGGACAGACGGCTTGTTAGAAAAGGCCCATTTCATCTGGGCCGACCGCAACCGGGGATGGGATGGGATGAGAGAGGGATTACAGGGAGATGGAGAGATGGTGCGGAGGGGCACTGGGGCAGAGACGTGTGTGTGTGTGTGTGTGTGTGTGTGTGTGTGTGTGTGTGTGTGTGTGTGTGTGTGTGTGTGTGTGTGTGTGTGTGTGTGTGTGTGTGTGTGTGTGTGTATTGAGTTTGCCTTCTGTGTGTGTCTGTGTGTGTGTGTGTGTGTGTGTGTGTGTGTGTGTGTGTGTGTGTGTGTGTGTGTGTGTGTGTGTGTGTGAGGTGATGGTGGTGGTGGTGGTGGTGGTTGTGGTAGAGGTGATGGTGGTGGTGGTGGTGGTGGTAGAGGTGGTGGTGGTGGTGGTGATAGAGGTGATGGTGGTGGTGGTGATAGAGGTGATGGTGGTGGTGTAGGTGACAGTGGTGGTCTTGGTTGAGGTGACGGTAGTGGTGGTGGTAGAGGTGACGGTGGTGATGGTGGTGGTGGTAGAGGTGACGTGGTGGTATAGGTGATGGTGGTGGTGGAGGTGACGGTTTTGGTGGTGGTGGTGGTAGAGGTGATGGTGGTGGTGGTTTTAGATGTGTTGGTGGTGGAGGTGATGGTGGTGGTGGTGTTGGTAGAGGAGACAGTGGTGGAGGTGATGGTGGTGGTGGTAGAGGTGATTGTGGTGGAAGAGGTGGTGGTGGTGGTATAGGTGATGGTGGTGGTGGTGGTGACAGTAGAGGTGGTGGTGGTGGTAGAGGTGGTGGTGGTAGAGGTGATGGTGGTGGTGGTGGAAGAGGTGATGGTGGTGGTGGTGGGGTTGGTAGTAGTGAGATAGCCAGGCCGTGCCCTCCTAGTGACGCAACGCAATACAATATCGTTTCTGAGCTCCCGAAAAACGGGAACTCTTCCCACTTTGTAGGGAAGCATACACTCACCGGCCACTACATTAGAGCCACTACATTAGAGCCACTACAAATTTCTGATCAGCCAATCACATGGTGGCAAACTCAATGCCTTTTTGCATGTAAACATGGTTGAGATGATCTGATGCAGTTCAAACCGAACATCATAATGGGGAAGAAAGGTTATTTAAATGACTTTGCACATGGCATGGCTGTCAAGCTGAAATGTCTTGATTAGAAAATGCTGATCTACTGGGATACTCATATTCAACCATCTCTAGGGTTTACAAAGAATGGTACGAAAAAGGAAAAAAATGCAGTGAGCAGCGATTCTGTGGGCAAAAATGCCTTGTTGATGGTCAGAGGAAAATGACCAGATTGATTTGAGCTGATACAAAGGCAACATTAAGTCAAATAACCACTCATTACAACCAATGTATGCATAAGAGAATCCCCGATTACACAGGACATCAAATATTGAGACAAATAGGCTATAGCAGCAGAAAACCACATTTGTTGCCACTCCTGTCAGCTAAGAACAGGAAAATGAGGCAACAATTTGGACAAGCTCACCGTAAACGACACAAGAAGATCGGAAAAATGTTGCCTGGTCTGATTAGTCTTAATATCAACTGCAACACTCAGGTGGAATGGTCAGAATTTGGCGTCAACAACATGAAAACATGGGCCAACCCTGCCTTACATCAACTTTTCAGGCAGGGGATATAATGGTATAAAGATATTTTCTTAGCACAATTTGGGCCAATTAGGGCCAATTAATTTATCTTTGTTGGAATGCCACAGCCAACCCAAGTATTGTTGCAGGCAGTTCAGGCAGTTCTGAAGAGAAAAGGGCGTCCAACCCAGCACTAGAGAGGTGTTCCTAATGAAGTGGCCGATGAGCGTACAACCATTAGCAAACCAAGGGAGGCAGGTTGACTGTGCTGTTTGGGAAATGTTAATTGTTATGCTCTTGGTCAGACCAAGTCTCAAAGAGATTTGAAAGTCGATGATAATCAGGCTAGTAGTGAGGTGAGGTTGTGAAATGCAGAGGTTGCTGTATCCAATCCAATCCACCCACCATAGCCTTAGCCTAACAATGGATTTCTAGCAATATTAGCAGACAAACTATTAATGGAAAATCTAGCCATATTCATGGACAAAATATTACCTAAGGCTGGATTGCCTAAGCTACATTGCCATAGGATTTTTTTGTCCATTAATATTGCTAGATTTTCCATTAATATTAATCGTTTGTCTGCTAGTATTGCTAGAAATCCTCGGGACAGCAAATACATTTATAAACCATTCAAGTGAATACAAGTCTCTTTTGTCCGTTGTCAATTCTTTGTATGACCAGCGCATGGAAAGAAATTGACAATGAAGCCGACTTGACTTGATTTTACTTCAAGTAGCCTACTACAGCACTAGGTGGCGGTGGTGGTGATGGTGGTGGAGGTGGTGGTGGTGATGGTGGTGGAGGCGGCTCCCCCTCTGCCCATGAGGTCTCAGGAGAGCAAAAGTGGCATGCTGTCATCAGGGTTGCCAGATGAAACTGATGATTTCCGGCCCAAAAAATGCTCAAAACCAGCCTGGAAGCACATAAACCCGCCCTACTTGAACTATAGTCGATTGATTTCTAATATGCAATAAATAGACAGAGAACCCCGCCCAAATGCCCTTTTTTACCCTTCTTTACCCGCAGACGGCGATCCTAAGCAGCCCAATTGGGCTGAAAACCGCCCAATCTGGCAACACTGGCTGTCATGTCACCCAGGCTTTTTCCCTTTCCTCCGCCCCTATACGAACCACATTTGTTTCAGGGGAGGGAGGGTGTGTGTGTGTGTGTCTATGTGTGTGTATGGGTGTTATTCAAGTGTGTGAGTGTATGTGAGTGTGTGTGTGTGTGGGGGGGTGTTTTTATTGTAAACCAGGGGGCGTCCTAACTGAAGTACGGTGAACACCCAGGGGGTAGAGTAGTAGTAGTGTGTGTGCGCGTGCATTTGTGTGTGTGTGTGTGTGTGTGTGTGGGTGTGTGTGTGTGTGTGTGTGTGTGTGTGTGTGTGTGTGTGTGTGTGTGTGTGTGTGTGTGTGTGTGTGTGTGTGTGTGTGTGTGTGTGTGTGTGTGTGCATTACACTGCTGTGCTACTGTGAAGGGGTCGGTCGAAGGCCTGATCTCCGTAGTCACGACTTGCTGATTGATGAGACTGGAGGCCAGTGCATTCATCACTGCCCCTGGCCTGCCCTGCCTGCCTCCTCTACCTCTCCTCTGTACCCCCCCCCCAAACACACACACACATGCACACATACTGCCCCTGGCCTGCCTGCCTCCTCTACCTCTCCTCTTTAACCCCCCCCCCCCCCCCCCCCCCCCCCCCCCCCCCCCCCCCCCCCCCCCCCCCCCCCCCCCCCCCCCCCCAAATACACACACACATACACACACACACATACTGCCCCTGGCCTGCCTGCCTCCTCTACCGCTCCTCTGTAACAAATGTGGTTCGTATAGGGGCAGAGGAAAGGGAAAAAGCCTGGGTGACATGACAGCCAGTGTTGCCAGAGCATTTTTTGGGCCGGAAATCATCAGTTTCATCTGGCAACCCCTCCCCCCCACACACACACACACACACTGTCATAACACACTCTCTGCCCCTACCTCTCTCCTCTGCACCCCCCCCCCCCCCACATACACACACACACACACACACAGTCATCACACACTCTCTGTCCCTCCCTCCCTCCCTCTCTCTCGCCTCTCTCCCTGCCTGCTCCCCTCTCTCCTCCTACTCGGCCCCTGCCTCCTCTCCTCTCTTTCTCCTCTGTCCCTCACTCCCTCTCTTTCTCTCTAGCCTCCCCTCCTCTCCCTCTCCTCTGCTCCTGCCTCCTCTCTCTCTCTCTCTCTCTCTCTCTCTCTCTCTCTCGCTCTCTCGCTCTCTCTCTCCTCTCTCTCTCTCTCTCTCTCTCTCTCTCTCTCTCTCTCTCTCTCTCTCTCTCTCTCTCTCTCTCTCTCTCTCTCTCTCTCCTCCACCTCCTCTCCTCTCTCTCTTCTACATGGGCATCTCCTCCTCCTCCTCTCCTCCTCCTCTCCTCCTACCTTCCTCTCCTGTACTCTCCTCTCCAGTACTCTCCTCTCCTCTCCTCTCCTCTCCCTCTCCCTCTCCCTCTCCCACTCCCACAGGGAGCAATGGCTGAAGGTTGCTGCTGCTACCAGGGGCGCCAACAGTGAGGGACAAACTGATCAATTGTCCAGGGCCCAAGAAGAGAGGGGGGCCCAAACTTGGGTCCTCATTGCATCACATGTATTTGATTTGGGACCCTTTCAGATGACTGTCCCGGGCCCAGCCAAAGCTGTCAGAGGCCCCTGGTTGTCACTGCCGCTGCCACAGCTGCTTGGGTTGTTTCTGGTTTGTGTTTTGTTTGTGCCCTTTTTTGTAGCACAGCAGAAACATGTACAAAAACAACACACACACACCCCAAAAATAGTTTGATTAATCACGCAGGCATAACATTCGGCACAAATGTTCATTAGAATCCACATGGGCCTACACCAAAGGGCATTATCTGCACAAACATTGTTAACGCAGAAGATCACGTAGCAGACATCCCTTTTTCTTTTTCATCTTAGACGTGTTGTTTTTCAGTCCTGGGTGCAGTAGTGATCAAGTGTTTATATGCCTAGATGTTCAAGTTGAAGGTAAAAGCTCGCACATCCAAGCGTCTGATCTGGGAGCAGGACCAATAAATAGCCAGATAAAAAGAGAGAAAAGTCCGCTACAACCAGGATTTTATGCTCCCACTTATTTTTTATTTTTCCGGGACGTTTCGGGTAGAAACCCTTCTTCAGATGTGTGAACAGGACAGTGGAGGAGTGACAGGAAATGAGTGGGGAGAGAGAGACAGGGAAGTATTGGCAAATGAGCCAGGCCGGAATCCAACCTGAGTTGCCGACGTAGTAACCCAATGCCCCACCAATAGGCCATAGCAGCGCCACATTGAAATGTTTACACAGGGGATGAAGTCACACATTACACTAATGCAGTGGTTCTTAACCTGGGGTGCGGGCACCCCCTGGGGGTGTACCAGAGATTTCAGGTTGTGACCAAAATTCTGCTAGCAAACATTAACATTTGGCCTAATCGAAACCAATTTATAACCTCTTTTGGTCCCCATGCCAAGTCAGCAAGGTGTTGATTAATGTCTCATTCAAGAATCATTGTGATTAATCACTTAAATAATTTTAGTGCGTATACACCTGTAGAAGTTTGGGTTGTGAGTGTGCGGCTTGTCTTGGGCACAGGTAAGGGGATGCGTTAAGAAAAAAAGGTTAAGAACCCCTGCACTAATATGCCTTGAAATGAGCTTGCTTGCATGCCCATGGAGACCCAGGTTCGAGTCCCGCCTGGATGATTTCCCAAGCCAATCCTGTCTCTCTCTCCTCCTACTCTTCTACGTACTCCAACTCTCTTCCTGTCATGGTCTTCATTTTTCAATCTGTTTATATTGTTGTTAGTTTTGTAAATGTGATATGATGTTTTTTCTCTATCTGTATTGACCACGATATAGCCATAGCTGCTGAAATGGCAATAAATGTAAACAATCAATCAACAATCATTATACAATCCTTAATTATTTTTTTAAAAGCCCATAAATCAATAATGTTACAAAGTTGGGGATCAATAAAATACTACTACTACAATAAAGTACTACTCTAAAATGACAAATGGCTCTCTATGATATGTAAAATTTTACCTGAATTTCCCCTCGGGGATCAATAAAGTTACTCTACTATCTGGAATTGGTTTGGAATTGGAATAAACTGGTTTGCTGTAATTAGGTGCAGGTCAATTATCCCATTCAAAGCCATCTTCGAGACAGGTAGCCATCTTGGGTCGATGTTGCGCCGCTAACATTGTGTTTTGATAGAGCAGACTCGCATGACTGACTGAGGTATTCAGGCTACTCATTTGACTGCTGCACTGGTTGTTTTTGCTCTCCCCCTCGCCTCGCCTGATGGACAAAATCGCAGGATCTTTTTTTTCTCCACTAAGGTGGAATAAAGGAGGGCAAGCGAGACTGCAGAGAGAGAGAGAGAGAGAGAGAGAGAGAAAGAAAGAGAGGAAGAGAGAGAGAGAGAGAGAGATAATGCACAAGAAGAGAAAGAACAAGAGAATGGGAAAAAAGACTACGAATGAGAGAGAAATCAGAGAGAATGAGAGAGTAAAAAAAGGAGTGAGAGAGAAAGAACGAAAAAGAGAGGGGGAGGGGGGGTGAAGGCCTCTCTGCTTCCGCTGGGTCGATATCGTAATGAGGATAAGCACTTTGGGGAGAGAGAAAACACACGGAGTGCGGGAGACTTGAAGGTGGTGAGTGGATGGATGGGTGGGTGAGTGGATGGGTGGGTGGTTTCAATGTGTTTTGGGGCCCTAGGCAAAGAGGGGCTTGGGGCCCCTTTTTTCTCCTTAAACTCTTAGAGATGAGGTGTCACTTCAGATTTCAATAGCATCAATGCTCTCTTCAGATACGTAATATAAGGAAGTTTTTTCCTCAGTCGCACTGTTGTCATTGCTGTCATTTTTTATATACCTACATACTATATATTTTTAGAGGCCTTT
>NC_085876.1:18784013-19024013 GCF_034702125.1 Engraulis encrasicolus | reverse complement strand
CCAGTTGGGCCTTATCTTTGCTGTCTGGCCCGGGGGCCCATGGAGTTATGCTCCGTCCCTGGCAGAGCGAGTGAGGTAGCGAGGGAGTGAACGAGGGTGATGGAGATGGAGATGGAGATGGAGATAGCACCTGTCCGCTCTTCTTCCAAAAGAACGAGGGAAGAGAATAGACGAGACGAGATGAGATGAGATGAACAGACACATGGACTCGTTGTACTATACCGCTCCTCATTCATTACTGTAAGGCCTCTCTCTCTCTCTCTCTCTCTCTCTCTCTCTCCCACGCTCACATCCAGCCATGTGAAGTCCTGTCACATTACCTGCATCCATCCATCAGGGCCTGACAGGATAGACACACAAGAGCTGTTTAGGGATGGACAGAATACGCACAGCAGGGAGAGGTCAGGCAGAGTATGGAGAGATAGAGAGGGAGAGAGAGAGGGGGTGGAGAGAGAGAGGGGGATGGAGAGGTGGGTGGAGAGAGGTGGGGGTAGAGGGGTCAGGCAGAGTATGGAGAGAGAGATTGGGAGGGAGAGAGAGGGGGGATGGAGAGGGGGCATGGAGAGAGAGATGGAGAGAGAGAGAAGAGTGAGATGGAGAGAGAGAGAGAGAGAGATGGAGAGAGAGAGGGAGGGAGAGAGGGGGATGGAGAGGGTGGTGGAGATTGAGATGGAGACAGAGAGAGAGAGAGAGAGAGAGAGAGATGAAGGAGGTGTAGAGGATGAGAATCACAAGTGGACAGGAACAGATGGAGAGTTAGGGGATAATAATGAAAAAAGAATTCTCTGAACAAGACTGAAGCCAAGTTCTCAAAACTGACAAAGATGGGAAGACTGTATACGTCACGTCAGGGACAGGAAGACAGGAGAGAGTGCAAGTGAGCGAGAGAATGAGAGAGAAAGAGAGCTTGAGCAGGAAGAAAAGAGAGTGAAATAACATGTAAGAAAGTGGGTAACACTTCCAAATAAGGGGCCATAATTAACAGTAAAGTAGCTATAACCTAGTACTTAAGTAAGGGTTAATAATCATTACTTAACGCCACATTAGACACATATTAATTTTTATTAATGCATAATGTTGAACACGCAGTTACTTAACTATAAGATAACTATTACCTTGTGTTACAATTTAACCCTCTGGTTGTGTTAGAAACATGGTTACGTTCATGGTGTTAACGGTCATAATTAACCGCCTACAAAAAGGTAATTGTACATTGATTAAAAATCTGATTTGCATATTTTGTGATTAAACCTTTCAGACATAATTTTGAAACATTTCCAAGGTGATTTAAATGTTAGGCTAACTAATGGATAAATAATACATGAATATTTTGGTTTGGGACTCCAAGAAGTGCAGTGCATGATGGGTACGCAATCTACAGACAACAATATTTATTTATTATTTATTCATTAGTTATGCCTTGCTTTTGTATTACACTCTAAAAAGAGCTGGGTTATTACTTTGACTAAACCCCTGGGTCAATTGCTTTTCTATGAAAAATGGGTTAAATATAACCCATATTGGGTCATTTTCCGTACCCATTACCTGGGTTATTCGCTAAACCCACATCAGCACCCAGGCCCTGGGTCATTTTAACCCTGTAATCTTGTCAAGATATTTGAATTTTGAATTTTACCGCCCGGACGCCATTGCCAAAACGGCTAGTAAACTACCAACGTCCAGAAGAAAGGACACCGGATGGCATGTGAAAGCATTGTTTAGGTAAGTGTGCGCCTTTTATTACATATAAACTTGCCATGCGGTGTAAATATGCGTCAGTCGTGAGTTCCTGTATGTGGCGAGTATATTAAGGCACATTTCATAGAAAGCTATACCCATTTCGAGTAGGCCTAATAGGAGGAAACGGTAACTAATCTTTTAAGGGGAGCAAATGAATAAGCACTTTGTCATAACTGCAGCGGTTTGCTATCCTGTGGTGGATTTGGGAATATATTTGCTACATTTCATTGGAAAGTAGTATGTTCGTCCAGCCTTCGTCCAGGTTCTGTCAACGGTGGTTAGTTAGCTAATAACCAAGACACTACGGTAAGTCATAATGTTAGCCCTTCTGGGATTCATTTGGTTGCTATTTAGCATAGTTCTAGCTTATAACGGATGGTTGGCTGTCAGTGGTTGGGCAGATTCTTTTTAGGTAGAGGGCTAAATGTGTCTACTCGACGATAAATTGAGGTTCAGTACACAGTGAGGCGATATACTTTCTATACGGGCTGTGATACTACTAGCCTAATGCAGGACGCAACTGACACAAATCTGAGAAATTAGGTAGCTAACTATATCTAGCCGCTACCTGGCTCCACTCAACCTAGAATTCTGTTCATAACGACAGCATTTTCGTTTGGGGGCCGCAAGCTGGCATCTGAAGGCTGTCTTCGGTTTCCACAAGTGTCATGTTAGTTCTACATACTGTAGGGGAGTCGACGGGCTTTCTTCTTTTTCTGTGTCAACTAGAACTAGTTTTATGAGAGCAAGTGCTTGTGTTGTGTGACTTCTCCTGACTCCTGCGATGTTCTTCCGAGGCCGAGCTCACTGCGACTTGCACCTTTCACAAGTCCGAACTCTGATAAAGGCAGAGGGAGGGATAGCTAGCTCGCGCATTAAATATTACCGGTATGTTAGGTGTGGTAAGTCGCATCGTGTGTTTGGGCAGCTTGCCTGTGCAAGAAAATGTTGTCGCGACAATTGTTTATTGTTTGTGTGTCAACTGGCGTTTCTTATCTCGTATGTGCTTTGCTTGCTTGATTTAGAGTCGTAGCTCTACGTAGCTGTTTGATAAATGCGGATGAAGGCTACGCGTGGAAAACGTGTTTACATTCACCAGTCGTTGTGTTCCAAAATTACTTAAATGCGGAGGGAATAGTTATCCAATTTCTTTCATTCACGAGCAGGGATGTGTTGCTTTGTTGACGCTACAGGGAAGTTTCCTGGTTTAAAGACATTTGTGGCTATAGGCAACAGCTACTTCAACATGCTTTGCATATTGTACTCTGTGCAGTATTTACGAAGGGACTGGTTGGTTTATATTTTTGTTTATGTAAATGAAAAATGTAAAGTTGTGTGTAGTAGTGAGACAAAAGCCTTTCATACATTTATTTAAGGTTGTCTGTTGTCTGTTTGAAGGTGTGTCTGCAAAGCTCTGAAACGTTTTGTCTTTTTTTATCTCTTCTGCTCTGGATAAGGTGGACTTCTCTCCTCTGACCGGTTACCAAGACAGCTGGGTGTGTAGGAAACTGGAACTAAGTCACTGAAGAAGTAAACCGATGAAAACCGATTTGGATTGTCTGAGAGATGTAAGTCAGTGAGTTCAGGATAAATGTGTATCAACTGTATTGTAGGCTTATTACTTGAACAATAAAATCACAACAACTGCTTATTTTTCAGCTGTAGGGCACAAGTAAGAGGAGAAGAATGCTGCTCAGCTGGGTCGGCGTCGGCCACACTACTTATTCAAGAAGCCCTTGGATATCATCGGCATGTATGAAGTAAGTTTTTAATGTCATGCACAACAGCAGGCGTGAATGCGCTTGCACACGCGCACACGCACGCACACACACACACACTAACAATGAGAGCTGGCCTGATATTGTTCTTTGATGCTGTGAATGTGTATGGAATGCCTACTGTCTGGTGTCACTTCAGACAATTTTGCTACGGTTTACTGTATGTTCTGTCTATCTTTCTGCCAAACTCTCAAACTTGTTGTCTGTCTTTTTGTCTTCCTCTTTGGGCACGGGCAGGCACAGTCATTCCGGTAGTCCGTTCCTCGATGGACGTGATGACCTGGCACCAAAACCGCTTAATGTGTACGGAGCTGTGTCTGCATCGAGGGAAGAACGCGGCACTGAAATGTGAGTGTATGATCCAAGAATTGTAAACATGGGTACCAGTTGTACTATATATTTCACAGTAAAATCCCAATTACTCATAGTTATTCATTCTTTTTCTGCTGTAGGACACAAATGAAAGAAGATTACTTCTGCTCTGCTGGGTCTGTGACACTATTTATCCGAGGAGTCCTCAAACATCAGGATGTAGGAAGTAAGATCTTTTTATGTCATGCATAATAGCCCATGCGTACACACACACACACACACCACACATATGCTCATACACACATGCACACACACACACACGTACAAAACATGCGCATGCACACCCCACTCTACACCACACACAGATAAACACACACAACCTTAAAGGGACACTGTGTGAGATTTTTTTTTGTTTATTTCCAGAATTCATGCTGCCCATTCACTTATGTTACCTTTTTCATTAATGCTTACCACCACCATCAAATTCTAAGCATTCATTATGAATTGAAAAATTGCACTTTTCATACATGAAAAGGGGGATCTTCTCCATGGTCCGCCATTTTGAATTTCCAAAATTAGCCATTTTTAGCTGCAAAAATGACTCTACTTGGACCATGCTAGAAAATATTTGTTTATTACTTAGTAAACTTTCATGCAAATATCAAATTTGGCAATATGCAGCCCAGTTTCAATGAGCAGCATAGTTGCAGTACCTTTTTTGACCATTTCCTGCACAGTGTCCCTTTAAAGGAAAATCCCTACTAGTTTCAACATCCAATTATATTGTTCTCACTACCACTGGTTTGTCAGGACCCAACAACGCAGTTTAGGATAAATGTGTATGTCAACTGTATTGTAGGCCTATTACTTTAACAATAAAATCACAATAACTGCTTATTTTTTGGCTGTAGGACACAAGTAAAAGGAGAAGAATGCTGCTCAGCTGGGTCGGCGGCCACACTACTTATTCAAGAAGCTCTTGGATATCATCGGCATGTATGAAGTAAGTTTTTAATGTCATGCACAACAGCAGGCGTGAATGCGCTCGCACACACGTGCGCACACACACACACACACACACTAACAATGAGAGCTGGCCTGATATTGTTCTTTGATGCTGTGAATGTGTATGGAATGCCTACTGTCTGGTGTCACTTCAGACAATTTTGCTACGGTTTACTGTATGTTCTGTCTATCTTTCTGCCAAACTCTCAAACTTGTTGTCTGTCTTTTTGTTTTCCTCTTTGGGCACCGGCAGGCACAGTCATTCCGGTAGTCCGTTCCTCGATGGACGTGATGACCTGGCACCAAAACCGCTTAATGTGTACGGAGCTGTGTCTGCATCGAGGGAAGAACGCGGCACTGAAATGTGAGTGTATGATCCAAGAATTGTAAACATGGGTACCAGTTGTACTATACATTTCACAGTAAAATCCCAATTACTCATAGTTATTCATTCTTTTTTCTGCTGTAGGACACAAATGAAAGAAGATTACTTCTGCTCTGCTGGGTCTGTGACACTATTTATCCGAGGAGTCCTCAAACATCAGGATGTAGGAAGTAAGATCTTTTTATGTCATGCATAACAGCCCATGCGTGCACGCACACACACACACACACACACACACACCACACATATGCTCATACACACATGCACACACACACACACGTACAAAACATGCGCATGCACACCCCACTCTACACCACACACAGATAAACACACACAACCTTAAAGGGACACTGTGTGAGATTTTTAGTTGTTTATTTCCAGAATTCATGCTGCCCATTCACTTATGTTACCTTTTTCATTAATGCTTACCACCACCATCAAATTCTAAGCATTCATTATGAATTGAAAAATTGCACTTTTCATACATGAAAAGGGGGATCTTCTCCATGGTCCGCCATTTTGAATTTCCAAAATTAGCCATTTTTAGCTGCAAAAATGACTCTACTTGGACCATGCTAGAAAATATTTGTTTATTACTTAGTAAACTTTCATGCAAATATCAAATTTGGCAATATGCAGCCCAGTTTCAATGAGCAGCATAGTTGCAGTACCTTTTTTGACCATTTCCTGCACAGTGTCCCTTTAAAGGAAAATCCCTACTAGTTTCAACATCCAATTATATTGTTCTCACTACCACTGGTTTGTCAGGACCCAACAACGCAGTTCAGGATAAATGTGTATGTCAACTGTATTGTAGGCCTATGACTTTAACAATAAAATCACAATAACTGCTTATTTTTTGGCTGTAGGACACAAGTAAAAGGAGAAGAATGCTGCTCAGCTGGGTCGGCGGCCACACTACTTATTCAAGAAGCTCTTGGATATCATCAGCATGTATGAAGTACGTTTTTTTTATATCAATGCACAACAGCAGGCGTTAATGCACACACACACTCACACACACACACAATGAGGCCTGATATTGTTCTTTGGTTCTGTGAATGTGTATGGAATGCCTACTGTGTGGTGTCACTTCAGACAATTTTGCTACAGTTTACTGTATGTTCTGTCTATTAGTTTGCCAAACTCTCAAACTTGTTGTCTTTCTTTTTGTCTTCCTCTTTGGGCACCGGTAGGCACAGTCATTCCGGTGCAGTCAAGTCAGAAATAACATTTTATATACCTGTGTGTGTGTGTGTGTGTGTGTGTGTGTGTGTGTGTGTGTGTGTGTGTGTATATATATTACATTACATTACATTATTACATTACATTGCATTTGGCAGACGCTTGATAACCAAAGCGACTTTCAAAAGAGGACATAATCAAGCCCACATCACAAGTAAATACAAAGTGTACAGGAGATATACAGAACAATATAATTTACCTAAACCATATTTATGATGACTGAGATGGAAAAGCCATGTCTTGGCCTAATCATTTACACTTTTCTTTTGTTTTGCTTTTTCAAGACTTGTGGTGAGATGCCAAGAGCTGCCATGAGGGATATGCAACCTGCAGCTTCACCGTGCTTTTGGGAGGTCATCTACTATGTGAACCTTAATATCTACAAGCCAGCTACTTTAAATCCTTGAAAGGGTAGTGATGTCAATCAAACCAGATCACGAGACAAGGTCCTGAGGTACAAACTGTCAATATAATTGCGACATCGCTCTCAGTTCTTTTGGACTGGATACATGCTGTGTTTTGAAATGTATTATTTGGATAACCACCCATCAGGGAATACCTTGTTTGTTAATGACAGATAGACCTGCCATGGACATGTAGTGCACACTTTGATGTTTTTTTATTTTAACGTTTTCTATGTTTTTTCAATGTTTTTTTATTTATGTTCTGTTATATGCTGGTTATGTAAGTACTGTATGGAATGTAGTGACTGTAGAGACCAAGACAAATTTCAACCTGGGGACCATTAAGTTCACTCCACTCTGTTAGCGCAGTTATGGATGCACTGTAAAGTTTGTAATTAACAAAAAGTACGGTGAGAAGCCTGTTTGTGCAGATGGACCTGCTGGCGGGTCTGTTTACTCATAGCTAAAAAGCAACATATTCTCTGTGCAAAGCACATGGGCTCTTCGCAAAGGGGTTAAACATTTTAATGTGCTGTTTTACAGTGTGCTATACAAAAGGTAAGGTGAAACTAAATTTTTGAATTTCTATAATTGTACAGTGTCACTGAAATCAAATGGTACATTGGTAAAACAGAACCATTTCCTTTAACCCCTTTTAGCAGACCCTATGTTTTAACTTTACTGTCACCAATATTGTAATGATTGAGTTTTAACCTGTTACTTAAAGCTCTTGGTAATGTCATAGCAATGTTGCTGTGATGTAGTTGAGTCTTTTCGGTCATGAGTGATCAGTCTTGCTGATAACCCATCTTTGCAAAGAGGCTAAAAAGATGCATGTAAATTCAATTAAGGTTTTATTGCTTCAATGCTATGATGTGTTAATGCTACACTGCTGTGATTTGCATCTTTATAGTATACTTTTATGAAATGTATTGTTAATTATCTACATTGTTCAGCAATAAAAAAAGAGATCTGAAATATTATGCATTCTTGTATTTTGTTTTTTAAATTGATCTCAATTGTATTGGTAAACAATTCTGGTATATTTCACCTTAATGTACTAATGTAAAGTCATAATTGTTTTTTGTAAATCTCCTTGCAATTTAAATACCCAATATAGGGTTAAAATATGAACCCAACAAAGAAGTCAATATGACCCAATAATGTGGTAGTAGGTCTGACCCATGTAATGGGTTCTTTTAACACAGCAATTTGGTCAGAATGACCCATTTAGTTGGTTTAGAGGAATGACCCAATCTGAGGGTTAAAATATTTTAACCCAGGCAAAGGGTAGGCCCAATACTGAACCAGGGCCTGGGTCAGAAAATAACCCAATTTGGGTTGTTTTTGACCCAGCCTTTTTAAGAGTGTAAGTAAGTGTTAATTTTGGTCCTTATGACCTAATAGCTATTTAACTATTAACTGTACCCTTACTTATTTATTAGTTAAACATGCTATGAACTTGTAACACAAGGTAATAGCTATCTAATAGTTAAGTAACTTCTACTAATGTTTCACATATGCATTAATAACAATTCATATGTGTCTAATTTGGTGTTAAGTAGTGATTATTAACCCTTACTAAAGTATTAGGTTATAGCTACTTTACTGTTAATAATGGACCCTTATTTGGAGGTGTTACCGTGTGTGTGTGTGTGTGTGTGTGTGTGTGTGTGTGAGAGAGAGAGAGAGAGAGAGAGAGAGAGAGAGAGAGAGAGAGATATGGAGGAAGAGAATGCTTGGGGACGCCACCAGAGTGCTCGCTCAGCATTGTGGGGAGCGATAAGAATTAGAGTGGAGTGAATCCATTCTGGAACACACACACCGGAATATAGAACTATAGCGTGCGGTCAACACCTCATGGGTAGTGAAGGTGGTGGTGGTGGTGGTGGTGGTGGTGTGTGTGTGCACATATGCGGGCAAGCTTGTCTTCACACAAATATGAACATCTGTGTGTGTGTGTGTGTGTGTGTGTGTGTGTGTGTGTGTGTGTGTGTGTGTGTGTGTGTGTGTGTTTGTGTGTGTGTTTGTCTGTCTGTGTCTGCAAGGTAAATGGGGTAACCAAGTAAATCGCACGACATCAGCAAGTAGAGCTCAGCTGGCTGTGCAGCCCCAGACGAGCCCCCAGTATACAGTATACGTTTAGTGTAGTGTAGCCAGTGACAGCTGTGGCTGGGCCTGGGACAAACAATTCTGAAAGGGCCACTTGCTCACTTGCTCACTGCACTGCATTATATTGCATTACACTTTTGCTGACACTTTTATCCAAAGCAACTTACAGTTAACAGGGTATTGGTTACAGTCCCCAATGCGGGTGTAGGTTCTTCTTGCTCAAGGGCAATTCAGCCATGGACAAAGGTTTAGTAGGGAATGGTAAGGGTGGGATTCGAACAGGCAACCCTCCGATCTAAAGCCCATATCCTTAACCAGGAACCATTGGGCTGCCCCAATGTGCAATATAATGAGGACACAATTTTGGGGCCCTCTTTTCTACCTGGGTCCGGGACAACTTACCCATTTGCCCACCCATGTCAGCTTCCCTGGGTGTAGTGCACCTGCACCAGGAAGAGAGAGATGGAGCTTTGAACAGCTGGCTGCCAGTGTTGCCAGATTGGGCGGTTGTCCGCCCAATTGGGCTACTTTTTTCTGGCGTTTTTTTCTGCAGTTTTGTGCCCATAGAAGTCAATGCAATTTGTTGAAATTGGGTGGAATTTATTGCCTTTTGGCGTTTTTTGAGAACCTTTTGGGCGGGATTTGATCAGACACATCTGGCAACACTGCTGGCTGCAGGTGCTGATTTGGGAGTAAGGACAGCAGAACGAGACCACCAAAGACTCCCTTCTGCTGACACCTTCAGATTCCTCTTCCTCCCCTTCCTCATCCACCTTCTCTCCTCCTCCTCCTCTCTCCTCCTCCTCCTCTCTGTCCCCCTCCTCTCTCCTCCGCCTCCACCAAAGACTCCCTTCTGCTGACACCTTCAGATTCTTCTTACTCTTCTTTCCTCCGCCTCCTCCTCCGCCTCATCCACCTTCTCGACTCCGCCCTCTTCCTCCTCTCTCCCCTTCCACCTCCTCCTCCTCCTCCTCATCCACCATCTCTCCTCCACCCCCTTCATCCTCCTCCTCTCCCCTTCCACCTCCTCTCTCTGCCCCCTCCTCCTCTTCCTCCCCATCTTCCTCCTCCTCTCTTATCCTTCTCCTCCTCCTCTCTCTACCTCCTCCTCTCTCATCTGCCTCCTCCTCTTCCTGTTCCTCCTCTCTCCTCCTCCCCCTCCTCTCCTCCTCCTCCACCTCCTACTCTCTCCTCCTGCTTCTCCTCCTCTTCCTCCTCCTCCTCCCCCTCCTCTCCTCATCCTCCACCTCCTCCTCCTCTCTCTTCCTCCTCCTCCTCCTCCTCCCTCCTCCTCCCCCTCTTCTCCTCCTCCTCCACCTCCTCCTCTCTCCTCCTCCTCCTTCTCCTCTCTCCTCCTCCTCCTCCTCCTCCTCCTCTCTCCTCCTCCTCCTCCACCTCCTCCTCTCTCCTCCTCCTCCTCCTCCTCCTCCTCCTCCATGAAGTGTCCCCATTCCTTCAGTATTGCAACATGCTTTCATTTCTTTCTTTCTGGAGCCCGGCCGTCATTAAATGTGCCATGCATGCAGAGATGGAGGAGAGCTAAATGCAGTAGTGCAATATGGCAGTGGAAGAAGAGGAGCTGACGGGGTGAAAGAAAGAAAGAAAGAAAGAAAGAAAGAAAGAAAGAAAGAAAGAAAGAAAGAAAGAAATGAAGGAAGGAGCTAAATGCAGTAGTGCAATATGGCAGTGGAAGAAGAGGAGCTGACGGGGTGAAAGAAAGAAAGAAAGAAAGAGAGAAAGAAAGAAAGAAAGGAAGGAAGGAAGGAAGGAAGAAAGAAAGAAAGGAAAGAAGAAAGGAAGGAAGGTATGAGGGGGCTGGTCATAGTAGACTGACAGTGAAGAGCTGACAGGGGTGCGGCATGACAGGTAGAGACAGATGGTGATTTTGATCCTGAATACATTAACGGTATACTGTGTACCAGGAAGTCTATATTAAATGGCTCATTTTGCCAGATTTGTTGTTCGCTGTGTTTGTGTGCTCAAGCCTGGCGGTTTTCCTTGACTACTGAGTGTAATATGGGCAAAAGGAACACGTGTAAATGTGATGCTTTTTATCCAGTGGCCTACAGTCGCGCCTAATGTGGTAAAGTGCTTATAAAACAATTCAGTTGGGGAGCTAAACGCAGGATTACATTTCAGCGGTCGTAGAAGTACTTAAGACATGAAAAAATGAGCTTGAAAGCTAATATTGTTGTAGCATTCCAGTAAAATGCGAGGGAAATGTAATGTTGAAAGAAAGAGAGAGAAAAAAACAATCAGTCTTAAGGGGATACATTTTCACACAATTGTTGCTTACTTACCCGCATGGCGTAGGCCTAATTTATGTATGAGAAAGTGCCACAGTACCCCAAATTAACTCGAAACGTGCCCAATGACAGTGTTCATTTCTTGTGTGTAATGGCCCATCTCAAGCCACTTTACACGCCACGTGACTGCGGAGCATTTATAGAATGAACACGCGCTCTCTCCTGCCATTTTCTCTCTCTCTTAGGAGAAGGAGGAGGAGGAGGAGGGGGAGGAGGAGGAGGAGGAGAAGGAAGGTGGATGGAGTGAAATTAGCAGCCGACCTTTTTGAAGTGGAAGGACAAACGCAAGTAAGCATGCACATTTGGCACAAGTACTGTAGCACCAGCCTATACTTTACTCTAGCCCCTGGCCTGTCACAACCGGGCAAGCACACTACTAAGGCAATCACCTGGGGCCCCCAGGTGAAAGTGGGCTCCCTGGTAATAGCAGAAACTATCTTTGGTAATAGTAATGTGCTTGCTTGTATTCAAATGACAGCAATGACAACTTTGTGAGTGAGGCAGTACCTCCATGAATTCAATGACCGAAAAGTCAAGGGGACTTTCCAGCTCTCAAGGGGACCGCTCCTCAATAACTTGAAGAGGACAAAAGGGGGCCCCATGTCCCTCTTTGCCTAGGGCCCCCAAACACCTAGGAACGGCCCTGTCTCCACCCTAGACGGAATGAAAAGGGCAGTGTGATATCCGTATACATCAGGGAATGGCCTAAATATTAATACACTTAAAGAGCACTAGATTGCCTCGTAATTACACAATTTTAAAACGTTTCCAGCCACTGACAGAGATTTATCAGTCTAATCAAGGTTCTTACAAAAGAACAGGGTGTAGGACGGCATTAATGTAATTTTTTCCATTTATTATGATGAAAGTAGTCCAGTTTCTCACTCTCTTGAATTGCAGATGGCCGTGACCTTCATGGCAACGTGTCGTCGCTACTTAATTTGCGAGCCGCTTGTCGGGAGAGTGTGAAAGAGGACTGCTGTGCCCAGACACACAATCCATCACACCTTCCAAGCGCGACAGTGAGCTTGTGCGCCTGACACTGGCCCAGAGATGCTTATTCGCCCTAATTTATTTATCTTTGCTGAGGTGAGGCGGGTGCCATCGGATGATGCCAAATTTCCAACAAGGTCACCCAACAAACACACACCCCCTTTTGCCAGAACACCACACCCACCATACGTTACTTGTCAACACACTGAACTCCAAGCATCACTCAGATCAGCACAAGATTAAAAATTGATAACGGAATGTCTAGGTCATATTCAAATGGCGTCCTTCCTTTCCTAGGCCATAGCATACCGTACCAGTAAGCTTTGGGGAAGCCCCGTGCGTTAGAGTGAGATATAGAATGACATTTAACACCATACCAGACATGCTATTACATTACACTATTACATTACACCATATTCTCAGACACTCAGGACAGGATGCTCATGAATTAGTGTGCGTGTTCCAATATGCGACCTTGTGTCCTCCACTTGTGCTTGTGGCCTCGTACCAGGAAGTAATACGCCATGATGACATCACTGACAACAGAATTATATTTCAATATCTCTCAAAAGCTCAATTGTAAAGTCATTTTCTCATTTGCTAACTGGATGCTGAATGGAAAATAGTCCCCCAAAAATTGTTGTGGCTAGGCTGACAGCGGGGAAACTTAATTGTTTTCTCCATGGAGGCCGGGCATCAGCAAAACGTGAGGCCACAAGCACAAGTGGAGGACGCAAGGTTGCATATTGGAATGCACACAAATTGCTGTCTGATCTTAAAGCTACCATGACGATGAAGAGCAGCGCCGAATCTATAGGCCTGTGACTCACGTTGACAGCTCTCGTAAATCTTTGGAATAGCATTGTATTGCGGTTCCGATAAAGAACACTCCTCATAGGCTGTGATTGCATCCATTTGGGATTATGAATAACAATTTAATAATGGTAGGCCTGTTGGTATTGTATTTTTTTGCAATGCTTTCCGGAGCAGCACAGACACAGACAGCTCCCTGGTGGCTTTAATGGTTCGCCATATTTCTCTTTGCTGCCGTGGTGGTGGTGGTGGAGCATTTTAACCACAAATGTGGCCGTAAATTGTTTCCAAGTACACGTACATTTCCCTCAAGGCAGCCAGCACACGTTGAGCCTGTCCTCCAGTCTGTGGCTTGCTGAAGGCTCCCTTTATAAATTCAGACAGATCCCAATTTTTTAAGCGAAGAAAAGAGGCATGAAAAGATGTCACAATCAAAAATGAGATCACACCTATCAGTGGCTGTCCAATAAAAAGTGGCTGAAGGTTTTATTGCATTCACGAGCAGGGACAGGTCGTTGCATGGGCCTACCGGGCACAGGCCCAGGGGCCCAAGAGCCAAGGGGGGGCCTGAGGCTCAAGCCTCAAACTTCATTATTGGTCTATATTTATTAAGGTCTTATATTGTGTTATAATTGCAGTCTTAACTATTGTACTACTGTAGTTTCAGTTCAGTTCAGTTCAGTTAACATTTTCTCGTGGGGAGAAACCCCCAAAATCCCCAAACAACAAAAAAAGATCTCTAACATCTTCAGTAAACACCCAAATCTTTTCAAACCTCACAATTCCATGAGGGGGGGGGGGGCTTTCTTGTTGTCTGGCCCAGGGGCCCGTAGAGTCATAATCCGTCCCCTGTTCAGGATATATACTAGGTCCACTTCCCATCTCTCAGGCATTTTCTTCTGCTGTTCATCTTCATCTTGTCATCCGAAACGTCTGCTACAGGGCAATCTACTCTAGAAGTTTGATATTTTAAAACTACTTTGAACTTACCTTATTGAACTTGCTTATTTTGATGCAACATGTCATGTTTTTTTTGTTTTTCATCACTCCTCTCAGTTGTATTTTGTACATGGGCTTTCCTTGGCTTGTTTACTTTTCTGAAGTGTCATTATGATAATGTGTATTTAAGTGTACTGAGGGTAAACTTTATTTATTTTTTATTTTTTTCAATTTAATCAGTGAATGAAATGTGTTGCAAACACCATTGCATATTCTACTAACTGTCATTTCGCCAGTTTAATTTCTGTTGGTATCAATCGGGGCATTTTTCATATTTTGACAATGATGCAATCTTCCTTGTATAATTCAACCTTGATGATACCGGCCATGGGCTCTATTTGACTAAATAAAACGAGGGAGGAAACTACCTTAAGTCAACAGCAATAACAAAAAATACTCTGCACAGAGATGTCTGTGAAGGTACCAGGGCTGGACTGGGGGAGAAAAGGGGCCTGGGCACTTTTTCTTAAGGGGCCCCTTATAATTAGAGGTGCAGAACCGGTGGGCCCCGCACCCTCGTGGGGCCCTTTTTTCAGGAATGTTTCTGAAAACAGGGGCCCACAAGGGTACGGGGCCCACCGATAAATGCCCCCTATGCCAGATGGTCAGTCCAGCCCTGGAAGGTACTCATTCATTCATTCTGGTCATGGTGGTCTCAACAGCTAACTCGTAAACAACTAGACCTTTTAAATAAATAAATCAAAAATCCAGATGCAACTTAGTAACACTTTTGCGCACAGCTATCACATTCACATCACATCCAAACATTATCCAGTTCACTTTAAAAATATATATTTATATGAAGTTCCGTCTGTGGGGTAATCACATGAAAAACTTCAGCTGCTTGGCCCTGCCATGGCCAATCGGTGGGGCGCTCGTCTACCGTGCGGTCGACCCGGGTTCTATTCCCGGCCCGGGCCATTTGCCGATCCCTCCCCATCTCTCTTCCCATTTGCTTCCTGTCCACCTCTCAAACTGTCCTGTGAAATAAAGTCATAAAAGACAAACAAAAGTCTTTTTTTTTTTTTTAAGAAAAACTTCAGCTGCTCATATGTGTCCAAGAGAGCATATCGTAAGGTCAAGAGATAGGGACCAAGGCACTCTGAAGTAGAGTTAAAAGTCCTTTATTCTTACATGGACCACCATCAACCACAAATACGTCTTATACAATATCAGTTTGTGTTGGGGCTTTTTAGCCTAGTTTATTTGGGTAGCATATTGAAGGTGGAGAAAGGAAATGAGTGAGTGAGAGAAAGAGCAGGGGCAGGTCATGAAGCAGGTACGAACTCAATCCTGGGTCTCCATGAGAAACGCAAGCCCATATGTGGGATAAGGTAAGGTAAGGTAAGGCAACGTACCCGAATACCCGACGGAAGATTTGTTTGCAGGTAGAAAAGTAGAGGCTTACAGCAACAACACCACACAGTACAGTGACAATGACGCAAGCCAACAACAACTGACAGGAGACTAACAAAACAAAACATTGACAAAACAGAACAGACAAAACAAATAAAACTGAGCAAAACAAAATGCTCCTGGTTGGATAAGCAATAACAAGATTAATAAATAAAAATATATAAATAAAATAGACCTAGATGGAGGATGGGAAACCATGTCCTATTTAGGGCAATAATAGCTGAGGGGGTTTAGTGCACTGCGCTACAGTGTCTCCCACACAGCATACAAAAGAAAAGTATCATCACATTTGTCTTCACCAAAACATTTGCATAGGCTATCTGCCCCCTAAAGAGAAAGCTGCCCAGGCCAGCGGCCACGTCCTCCCACCAAGTGGTCACCACACCTGTCGGGCAGCTGGGCTGGACTGGTCATCTGGCATACAGGGCATTTAGCCTACCCAGTGGGCCAACAGTCCTTGGGGACGATGTTCCAGTTATTTTTCCTTAGAGACCAAGCCTCAGTTTAGATTGCAACAGCCCATTGGTCTAGCTTTGACCCCTTAGCGCAGAGCCTATGTTATAGCCCTACTGTCACCAAAATTGTAATGGCTATGTCTTAATCTGTTACTTAAGGCTCTCTTTACTGTCATAGCAATGTTGTTATGATGTAGTTGAGCATTTTCAGCAAATAGTGAATAGGCCCGCCGGCGACCCCATCTGCACTAAGAGGCTACTACAGACAGTGGATCAAGCTGATCATAATATAGTAGAAAAGCAAGGGGATGTCTATACCAGGTGTCACCAACGTGGTGCCCGCGGGCGCCAGGTAGCCCTCCAGGAGCTTCGGAGGTGCCCACCAAGGATGTTAATAAACAGTGAAGACGACCAGACTTTAGTCACAGTTAATGCTTTTCTTTAAATATGAGATTATTTATTCTTTATAACCTATAAGCAAATTAGCATTCAATAATAGGGTAATTTGAGAATGATGCCAAGACATCAGCAGAGGATTTTGAACAAAACTAGCCCTCGGGTAGCCCTTGGTAGCTCTCAGTAGCCCTCGGGTAGCCCTTGGTAGCTCTCTAACCCAGAAAGGTTGGGGACCTAGACTCTATACTATGTAAGGGGCTAATTCTATTCCAAAAATGCACGGGCTGTTTTTCATGCCAGAGCAGACCTGGAGATAAGAGTAAACAAGTCTCCTTTTTATTGGCTACGCTGCTCTCCAGATGACAGGCACAGCTGCGCACAGTGTTGCCAGATTGAGCGGTTACCCGCCCAATAGGGCTACTTGGGATGGCCGTCTGTGGGTAAAACCGAAAAAAAAATGGCCATTTGCCGTTTTTTTCTGCAGTTTTATGCCCATAGAAATCAATGCAATTTGTTGAAATTGGGCGGAGTTTAGCGCATTTTAGCATTTTTTTGAGAACCTTTTGGCCGGGATTTGATCAGACACATCTGGCAACACTGGCAGCGCAATACAGCCTCATCATCGAGGCAGTTGGGCTGGGCAGAGGGCAGCAGAAGAAAAAAAAGCATGGCTGGACGGGACCAGAAAAACACCCGGGCATTATTGGCATACAGCAGTGATACTCAAAGTGTGGTGCGGGGACCACCGGTGGTCCACGACAGAGCTCAGGTTGTCCACGAGGGGATTTCTACTGTTCCAAGACAAGCTAGCAGTAGGCTATATTTGTAACATTATTACCACTGAAGCCACATATTAAACCACAGTAAGACAGGCTTGCAATGTGAATAAAAAGTAAGTGATCTGCATTGAAATTACATAGCTGTGTCAAATTAGCATCCGTCAACTGTCAATTCAGTTGACAGGCGGCCCCTGAACATTTTTGGGGGGAAAGGTAGTCCTCGGTCTGAAAAAGTTTGCGAAACACTGGCATACGGTATACAGGCCCCTCACACATACACACAAGCCATTTTCGTACTATATCATGCTCAGTTTAGTACACTGTTTACATTGAAGATGGAACAATGGGCTTCCCCCTCTAAACTGTGGTCCAAACACACAAACAAACAAAAAACAACAACAGGGGTGCATTTCTCGAAAGCGTATACTTGCTAACTATGTTAGCTACTTCATTGGTTGCAATGCCATTTCCCATAGACAACTACCAAGTTGCTAACTGCTAACAACTATGCTTTCGAGAAATGCACCCCAGTATTGGTCCCTGGGGGGACTGTCGGTCAACTGGGAAAATGCCCTGTATACCAGATTAGCAGTCCAGCCCTGAAGGAGGAGAAGTGGAAGCAATGCTGTGTTTTTTTTTTTTACAGCTCTCCACAGGGCTACTGACAGCTTGGACAAAGACACGTGAAAACCCCCACCCATTCAACACATACAATGTAATGTAATAATAGACAATAATAACAGTGACAGTAGCAACAGTATTATTACTGTTACTATTGCTACTGTCACTGTTGAATGTTAAATGTTTGAACTGTAAACATTTGTACTGTAGGCCTATTTATTATTACGGTAATCACTTATTGTTACCAGTCCATCACTGTTACCTGTCCTGTCTTGCACTTTATGTCAGTCTGTAAAATGTCAGTCTTGTGTATGTCTATGTCCTGGCATGGTATAGAGAGAAAACGATGTATGACTTGTGCATATGAAGAAAGTGACAATAAAAGCTGACTTGACTTGACTTGAACTGTAATTGGGACCCGATGTGGACTCCCCTTCTCTCTCCCCTGGGCCCGGGACAACTTGCCCCTTTTTCCCTCCACATGCCGGCCTCCCTTGCTCTCCTCAGCGTAAAGGGAGAGCACTGCCACTGAGCATCGCAGCAGAATCTCTCGGAAGAGGCCACGAGCCGAACACACACACATATTCCCGCTAATGAATGCGTGGACACAGATTTTAAACAACAGTGGCAAACACCGCCGCCGTCGTGCGTGCCACAGAAATTGTGTGTAATGTTGAAAAGCTGCCGCATATTTCACCGTAATGCCGTCGCTCAAATGAGGTGAAGGTGTAAAGCCAGCTGAACGCATAACGCCTCAATACGAACACCTGTGTCGCTTCCACAGGCTTATACAGTCAGGGTCGCTGACAGCTTCTGCTGGGCCCGGGACAAAGTAATCTGAAAGGGCCCTCTACCCAATACATACAATGTAAATGGGACCCAACCCTATCTCCCTGCGCCCGGGACAACATACCCCTTTGTCCCCTCCTGTCGGCGGGCCTGCGTACAGTACACTTCAAGACCACAACTGGATTTCCATAACATGGCTCACACTAACGGGTGTCGGTTGGTGTTGGTACAAGCACTCAAGTAGATATTCAGTGAAAGGGGTCTCCGTGGGTGCTCTGCTCGCTCAGTGTGGCTTTTAGATTAATCTGTGTTTGTTTTGCTCTAAGCGCAAGTGGCTGCGTATGTGTGTTGTAGCAGTGTGCGTCTAACGAATCATCAAGGGCCTCGTAGAGCACCCATAGAAATGTAAATACAGTAGATAGAGTGCAAAAGAAAGAACGAAATGCGGAAACGTTTCATCCATGGAAATGTGGTGGCCAGCCTATGTTAATAAAAAAATGGAACTCTTCTTAGAGCGATGGTTGAAATGGTATTTCTTTACTCCAGCCAAGTGGCCTAACAGCCCAATTGTATAACTATGACTTCATAATGTAAAATGTATCCTATTGTATGAATATGTAAGTGACAAACTCCCTGTATGTACATAGTTCTATTCTTAATGTGTGTTGTATCCCACTTCCCTTTCCCTTAAAAAACCCAATAAAATATAAATTAAAAAAAAAAAAAAAGGAAATGTGGTGGAATATCGGCTCAGGCACCGGCGAGCGTCCTGTCAATCTGCCCTATCAGACGAGCCGAGCTACCGAACACTCCTGTAGCCTATCATATTGGATTAGGTTTAGGGTTTGGTGTTGTAGGGCTATACCAACAGGCTGCTGGTATAGCTCATTTTGACAAAGCAGCGCATATCAGTAGAAGATCAGAAGACTTTGAGGTACACTACATTAGAGCAGGCAACTGTGGCGCATATCAAATTAAAACATTACTATGGCCACACTCCAGAGAGAGAGAGAGAGAGAGAGACAGAGGAAAAGACAGAGACAGAGAGTGTAAGAGAAAGAGAGAGAGAGAGAGAGAGAGAGAGAGAGAGAGAGAGAGAGAGAGAGAGAGAGAGAGAGAGAGAGAGAGAGAAAGGGAGATAGAGAGAGAGAGAGCGAGAGAAATAGAGAGTGTAAGAGAGAGAGAGAGAGAGAGAGAGAGAGAGAGAGTGCGAGACCCCCTCCTCCCCTTCACTCCTTGCTGCCTGATCTGCTTGCCTGCCTGCCTGCCTGCCTGCCTGCCTGCATGGCTGAATGTGGTAACGGGGTTAAAGTAGCAAGCAGCCAGATGGCAAGAGAGATCCCTCTCCCCTCATCAGGGGGAAGGGGGCAGCTGGTGAGGGTAGGGGTGGGGGGGTGGGGGTGGGGGGCTGGGGACATGAGTGGGCACTGGCATGATGGTGCTGGACAGCCCATGGGCAGAGTGGTGGGGGTATGGTGGGAAGTGGGGGTGGGGTGGGGGGTTGGGGGTTGGAGTGGGCAGGGGAGTCATGGGCAGAGAGGTGGGCGTATGGTGGTGGTGGTGGGGGGGGGGGGGGGGGGGGGCTGGGGTATGTTAGGGGTTGGAGTGGGCAGCGGAGTCATAGGCAGAGTGGTGGGGGTTGTGTTGGGGGTTGGAGTGGGCAGCGGAGTCATAGGCAGAGTGGTTGGGGGTATGGGGGCGGGAGGTGGCTGGAGTGGAGCATGTTGCATGGCACATGGGTAGAAGGGTGGAGGTGGGGGTGATGCTGGTGCTGTACTCACGGCCAGTTTGCTCTGCCCATGGTTTGGGGTGGGTGGTCATATGCATGGCACAGCGGGGTGGTGGTGGGGGTGGTGGGATGGGGGCATGGCTGGATTGGCCATATGGCATACAGGGCATTTGCCTGGTGGACTGAAGATGATTTTGGCCTGCTCCTCCCCTCAATGCAGTGGTATCAGTCCTACAGCTGACCTCTCCGAATCAGATTTAAAAATTAGTGTTGGCTGTTGTGGTCAAAATTGATGACTGAAACTGTGTTGTCGCAGGCTTCATTGTCTTTCTCAATGCCTGGCAGACCGGTCTTGACTGAAAATGCCCGGCCTGCTTTTTCATCCCGGACGACTTTTTCATCCCTGGGCTACTCGAGGCCAGTTTGCTCTGTTCATGATTTGGACCACGCGCACTCTTTTGGACTCAAGCTGCTCGGCAGTCTGTGACCCGTTTGCAACGCCCTCCATTGGCTAATGGGGGATACACATGCACCCCCCAAATCCACCCACCTGGCCCCGTGCACTCACTCCAGTACATATGCACCTGGACCCCAAATCCACCTGGCCCCGTGCAGGGCCGTCACCAGACATTTTCAAATACCGAGATCAAATACTGTGTGCTGTACTGCATACTGTATTTAGAATGCTTCAAACACTTCAGTCAAACTCTTAAGTGTTTTTTTTTCATTAATCACTGCCTTGAGGATAAATGGATGTGGCGTATACAGACTGAATTCATCATTGTTGATCATATATCGATTTTCATCAATAGACACATTTTACATTACTGAAAAAAAAATACAGAGGACATGACCTCTGTGTCCTCAATGGTAGTTACGGCCATGGTGGGGGTGGGGGTGGGGGAGGGTGGGGAAGTAGGCTACTCCACTCGAGGCCAGTTTGCTCTGTTCATGATTTGGACGGACGGGCCGGCGCTCTTTTGGACTCAAGCTGCTAGGCAGTCTGTAACCCGTTTGCAACGCCCTCCATTGGGTAATGGGGGATACACATGCACCTGGACCCCCAAATCCACCCACCTGGCCCCGTGCACTCACTCCAGTGCATCAGGGGTGGGGCTATAGGGGCATTTGCCCCTGGACCCAGGGCCCTTCAGTATTGGTGTTGGGGGCCCTATTGTGACCAAGGCAGGCCATATGGAGGGGGCCTAACAGTGTTTTGCCCTGGGGTCCTGTGGGCAATTGTTCCGCCACTGCAGTACATGGACCAGAAATCTGCCACTGGGAGTTCTCTGTAACTAGTGCATAGGCCACTGATGCAAAATAAGGGGTGGGACTGGAGTCAAGGCACAAGGCTAGATTAGTGTTGTAGTAGCTAAGGATAATGGAAGGCGATGGGTGGGGGGTACATGCAGGGCCACTGACAGCATCGGTCGGGCCCCGGACAAAGACATCTGAATGCCCCCCCTCAAAAAAAATACATGTAATGAGGACCAAATTCTGCCCCCCCCCTCTCCCCCTGAGCCCGGGACAACATACCTATTTGTCCCTCACTGTGGGCTGCTGTGGGGTACATGCAAGAAAGTAATTAGCATCAGAGGGTTGATAATGGACGTCATGCCCTCCAACCAACACATTACAGCTAAATGACTGGAGTGGACACAAGACAAGTCTGCGGAGACCTTAACAGCTCCAGCCACAGCCACAAACTCGAAAACACAAATGTCATGGCATTTGTTTTAAGTGCGCCGACGCCGACTTCAGTTAAACAGACTTCTCTTGCTCTCCACACTGCTGTTCGCCTGCCGTGCCGCGCGTCACATCACCTCTCCTGCTCTCAAAGGGCAATGGGTTATTAGCATCAAGAGCTCACACACACACACACACACACACACACACACACACACACACACACACACACACACACACACACACACACACACACACACACACACACACACACACACACACACACACACACACACACGGGTTATTAGCATCAAGAGCTGGAGGCAGAGAGACGTCTGACTGCCTCAGTCAACACGCTGTAGTGTGAGTAGACAGCACTACAGAAAAGACAGAGGGCGAAAAGGTAAAAGGGGGAAACAAAAAAAAACAAAAAACACACACTATCCGTCTTGTCAACATGGATAAATATAGTCGGCAAGGCTGGAGAGTGAGTGTGCAGGTGAAAGCTGGCACTAGCCTGCGGTGAGAGGGGCTGGTGGGCAGGGTTGCCAGATGAGACTGATGATTTCCAGCCCAAAAAATGCTTAAAATTCTCCTGAGAGCACTAAAATGTCACCCAATTTGAACCGAATTCTATAGATGTCTATGGCCATAAATTTGCATAAAAACCCGCTGAAAAGCCCTTTTTACTCTTTTTTACCCGCAGACGGCCGTCATAAGCAGAAAAATTATGCAGGAAACCGCCCAATCTGGCAACACTGGCTGTGGGCATCTCCACGCTCCAGTGCTGGGTAGCCTACAGGATGGGGATGGGGCTGACCTGCCCTGTTCTCTCCCTCTCCGCTCCGTCCGCCAACCTGCCTGGCTGCCTGGCTGACGGGTCATTGAGCCGTGAAGGTCGCGCGGGGGCCGCCACCTCCTCTCATCTTCTTCCTTCTCTTCCTCCTCGTCATCCTCTTCTTCCTCCTCCTCCTCCTCTTCCACCTGCTCCTCCCCCTCTTTCTCTTCATCTTCCTCCTCCTCCTATTCCTCCTCTTCCTCCTCCTCTTTTTCCTCCTCCTCCTCTCCCTCAGCTCAAGGGGAGTGGTGTGTTTCTTACCTGCGTTGTGTGCCTGCCTCTTCTTAACTTTATTTCCCCATCCTTCTCCCTCTCCACCCTCTGTCTTTCTATTTCACACACAGACACACTCATATATACGCAAATATGAATACTTTCTCTCTCACAAACATAGGCCCATGCATGCGCTCTCTCTATCTTTCCCCATATCTGTAACAGACACACACACATACTGTATAAAGACATGCATTCTACCTGCCCCCCTCCCCCCCTCCCTCTCTCCCCCTCACACACTTGCTTGCCAGATCATCTCAGGTAGGTGGACAGCTCTCAGTGAGTCTGCCCTCCTCCAAGCTATCTAGACTGGACCAGTCTGATGTAATCTATTGTTATTTCATAAAAATACAAAAAAAAATTCAAAAACAACAAGGACACTATATTTAATCATCAGGACAACACTACACTACTCCATCAGTCAAATGTGGGCGTCCTGTCTGCTAGCTAGCCTAGGGGACTATCTGATGATGAAATGTGTTTATGTTTGTTCCAACATTTTGCGTTGTTCTGCTCAAAAGCACAATTTAGTGATTAGAGCTACAGTTTTACAGTAAATAAACAATTGTTACACTCGATGGGACGTGTTCCCAGTTGTGGATGATGACTTAGAGTGCGACTAAATGGAGAGTTCTTAGCTCACTAACAAGTGTTTTGTCCACCAGAAGCGTTGTCTTGTATTCAGGGCCGCTGACAGCTTTAGACTGGGCCCAGGACAAAATTATCTGAAAGCGCCCCAAATCCAGTACAAAAAATGTATTGAGGACCCAATTCTGGGCTCCCTATCTCCCTGGGCCCGGGCAAACTGACCCCTTTTGTCCCCCCTTGTCGGCTTCCCTGCTTATGTTATCTTCTTGGAAGTGAGCCCATGATAAAACATTTGATGGATTGAAGAACAATTTAGAGGGGAAGAAGAGAATGGCACAAAATCATGCCAATGCTTCTATTGTGTACAGAAATCTCAATTTATCAACTGAAAAGGCACAACGAGGCCAGGCACAACCAGGCAACTAGGCAATCGCTTAGGGGCCTCAGATGAAAGGGGGGCCCTGGTAATGACTGGTCTTCTACTAAATGTGTATTTAAAGAGGCTCTGTGTAGGATTAAAAGTTTAATTAATCACTGTCCCAAGTCAGACGATGCTTATTTGAGTCATTAGTAAGTGAACGATGATTCTCGCGACCACTTTGGCGGTCTGACGGCTGAGAACCCCACATGTAACTTAGGACAGAGTGGTCCGCTACGAGTGTCGTGAGAAACACTTTTCATACGAGAAATCGCTTTGCACACCGTATTAACATTTATATCAACTGCTGGCATTTTGTGATGCAAAACTTTAGGCACGGACGCAACCAAGCAAATATTTTCATGATCAAAACGAGATCTGCTTTTTGTCTTAAAAAGGTGGGGTTGAATGCTTGGCAAATAAGTTGGACAGTTTTTTCTAACGTGATTTCTCAAGACATAACCCAAAAAAAACATTGCTTCCTACTTGGAGCAGCGAGTGAACTGCCTCACAAGCATGTGGACTACACCCGCAATTCACGTCAGCTAGATGAATGCCAATCAGGGTGGATTACTGACGGCATGGAGGAGGTCTTCTGCCCTGCACTTGCTCTCTCCTAACTGCTTTGCTGCTTAGCAAAAACTTTGTTCCCGCGATGATTTATCATCATGTGACATGACTGCCGTGCAGAGGCCACCCCCATATGCTGCGTCGACTCACGGACAAAAATTCTAACCGGGGCGCTTCACGCGGACACTGCTCGCTGCCTAGCAAACTTGCTGCCTGGCAGAAAAAACGCCATCACGAACGACCTTATTCTCACAGCAAGCTTATTTAAACAGCATTTTTTTCATGACAGTGTTTTGAGACAGGCATGCCATGGGCACCACACAAACTACTTAATCCTACATTGTGAGTGCGTCTTAATATGCGACCTTGCCTCCTCCACTTGCGCTTGTCTCCTCGCCCCGCCTCCTGGCCCCTCCTCCGTGGAGAAAACGATAAAGTTTCCCAGCTGTCAGCCTAGCCACAACAACTTTTGAGGGACTGTTTTTCATTCACCATCCCAATTGCAAATGAGAAAAAGACTCTACAATTGAGCTTTTGCAAGATATTGAAATATAATGCTGTTGTCAGTGATGTCATCATGACGAGAAGCAAGTGGAGGAGGCAAGTGGAGGATGCAAGGTCGCATATTAATATGCACTCTGTGCCTCTTTAAATGGCAGCAATGGTGGATTAGTGAGTATGGCAGCACCTCCCTGCATCCAGTGACTGAATAGTGCAGGACCTTTCTCAAAACCTAGTGCAGTGCACTTCCAAGTGTATCAGCCTAATTAGTCACACCCAGTGATTGGATACTCTTTATTAGTCACATCCAGTGATTGGATATTCCATAGAGTTCACCAAAGAGTATCCAATCACTGGGCGTGACTAATTAGGCTGATACACTTGGAAGTGCACTGCACTAGGTTTTGAGAAAGGCCCACTGTCATCGAAATCTGGCAAGTCATTTTTTGAAGCGGCCCTGGGCACAACCGAGTGACAAAAAAACAGTGATCCATCCCCAAAATGTCTTGCTGCTGCAGTGCTGCATTTTGTCATGGGCAGTGTTCTGTAAATCTTCATCCTTGCAGAAAGATGTATTGTGCCAGATTTTTATCAAAGACATCCAGTTACGGCAACATTGCGAACTTCAAGGAGTCTGCAGCTTGACTGTGACAGGGATGATATATACAGTAGGCCTATTTTTTGTATTATGTTTTTGTTGCAATACAAACGTAGTGGATTCATCTTCGTGGCAGCTCTTTTGGGTTCGGATGGTCGGCCAACGGAATAGGTTCTCATGGCTAGATGGCATTTTAGTTGACAAACGGTTTCAGAAAACACAAGCCCATTGGCACGAGAGGAGAGGGGTGACACCGAAGAGGAATACAAAGAGGTCAGTTGTCCCGGGTCCAGGGAGAGAGGGGGCCGAGAACTGGCAGAGTAGAGCAGAGTAGAGTAGAGTAGAGTAGAGTATCATTTATTAATCCAGATAGAAATTAAGGAGTCCAGTAGTATACATACATAGCATACATACATCAATACCAAATACACATTACACAGAAGACACTACACATATAATTTCACAAATATCAACCATATAGCACACACATATACGTAAATTTAGCCAAAGGGAGATCACACACACACACACACACACACACGCACACGCACACGCACACGCACACGCACACGCACACACACACACACACACACACACACACACAGGGAAGCTGACAAGGGGGGATCATTGGGTCAGTTGTCCAGGGCCCAGAAAGAGAGGGGCCCAGAATTGGGTCCTCATTACATATTATGTATTGGATGGGGGGCACTTTCAAATGGCTTTGTCCTGGGCCCTGCAAAAGCTGTCAGCGGCCCTGCACACACACTCACATACACACACACACTCGTGTGGGTGGCCGACTGGCCGTGCAGTGCAGCCCCCTATAGTCCTCTAGTCTGAGGTCTGATTTTTCATGGACAACAGTGAGCTCCTGCGCTGCTATTCTGCTCGGCTATCCGCTAATGAATTGGTTTTACCCTGTTTGGTAGCAAATTACCCTTCCCCACCCTTCTAATTTTCCCATTTGCTGTGTCATTTATATGTAATTTAGGCCTGCACTGGGACGTATTACTCTCGCAAATAGGGTGATATACTTTATCGAGGTGGCCCTGCCGCCTGCCTGATGAAAAGGGGTGCCAGCCAGCCAGGCAACATCAATTGTGATGCAGCTGGGGAGAGAGAGAGAGAGGGAGAGAGAGAGGGGGGGGGAGGGAGAGAGAGAGGTGGAAAGGAAGGGGAGAGAGAGAGGGAGAGAGAGGAGGGGAGAGGGGGGGAGAGGGAGAGAGAGAAAGAGAGAGAGAGAGTTTGGGGAGCAAGGGTGGATAGTTAAAGAGAGAGAGAGAGAAAGAAAGAGAGTGAGTTTAAGGGGCAGGGATGAGAGTAAGAGAAAAAGAGAGAGAGAGAGAGAGAGAGAGAGAAAGAGCGAGAGAGAGAGAGAGAAAGACAGAGAAAGAGTGAGTGAGAGAGAGAGAGAGAGAGAGAGAGAGAGAGAGAGAGAGAGAGAGAGAGAGAGAGAGAGAGAGAGAAGGACTCACTCAGTCCATCTCCTCCTCAGTGGAGGACTGTAGAGTGGAGATCGTCTAGAGAGTGCTAAAGGGCGTCTGTGCTGGGCCTCTAATTGTCCCTCAGAGGGAAAGTGTGCAGCATTTCCCCCACCGCCATCATATGGTCACTTTGCCTCCACCTTTTCTTCCATCGCTCCGTAATGAATGAGCAAAGTAAACCTACTTAAATTCGCTTACGGCTCTCGGCTCTCGGCTCTCTCTCTCTCTCTCTCTCTCTCTCTCTCTCTCTCTCTCTCTCTCTCTCTCTCTCTCTCCTAGCCGTGCTATAGTGTTTGCCTTTCATATCCTTGGCGTATTTAAAAAGGGACACTCCATCCAAAAGAACAGCCTTGAATGACAAGTGGTAGAAAAGAAGAGAGGAGAAGAGAGGAGTAGGGAGTGGCAGGGCTGGCCTGGGGGAGAAATAGGGCCCAGGCACTTTTAGCGTAAAGGGGCCCCTCACGATTAGCGGCACAGAACTGACTCACCGGTGGGCCCCGCACCCTCATGGGCCCCTAATTTCAGAAATGTAAAAATAAAAATAATTATATATATATATATATATATATATATGGTGCGGGGCCCACCGGGAAAATGTCCGCTATGCCAGATGGCCAGTCCAGCCCTGGGTAGTGCTTCAATGCCAGGCTGTATCTTGTCTGCAATACTGTATAAGTGCATCACATCTTCTCCCATTCACTCTAATGTCATGCCAATCACCAGCGACTGTCAGCAGATGTTCTCTCTGTGTGTCATTACATCTCTCAGAGCTGTATGTACGTACTGTATAATGTGTCAATCGAGGCCTAATTCAAAGTGACTCACTGATCCATTTATAGTAACTGCTGTATAGCTGCGGTGGAATATTCCGCTGCTTTCTTTCTGCACATTTCAATCCCCTCTACATAGCTTTGATGCCGCCTGCCACCACCAGTCATTACTGTCTGTATCTCCCTCTTTCACCACCAACATGAAAGTCCACAGCCAACCGTCTGTGTTTATCCACATCCAGGCCTTTGATTTGCTTTAAAGAAAACTTTCTTCAATTTGGCAGCAAATGGTGACTTCACAGGATGGGTAATTTTTATAGATTAGCTATACGCATGGATATCATGGCTCAAAAGGAACTGGGTTCCTTAATTTCCCTCGGGATTAATAAATGATACTCCGCTGGATGATGAGAATTTTCCGGTTTTCCAGAAAAAATCCCCCTGGGGTCCATCTGTCCTGTCAGCAGGGCCGGATTAATATGGCCTGGGGCCCCTAGGCTACAGGCTGTGGTGGGCCCCCCTGGAAGGCAAATTTCGCAACACATTTACATGCACAGTGCCATAGTTACGAGCTAGGAATTAAGGATAACATGTCTACCAACTGTAGTAAACATGGCAGATGTAATTTTCAATATTGCATCGTGTCACAATTCTGCAAATGTTTCACTTTTGGCCAATCAGTAAATCACTTTAGGCTGCAGCCATATCTAGCCTGTGTATTAAATCCTGCCCTGCCTGTCAGCATGGCCTACCCGTAGGGCTGAACTAGACACTGCATCTGGGTCCAGGGATGGACTGGCCATAGGGCATACAGGACATTTGCACAGTGGACTGTTGGTGATTTTGAACTGGCCTTCCACTTTATGCAGGCTAATGGTATCAGTCCTCATGCCGCTGCAGTAAACCTCTCCGAGTCAGATTTAAATATTATCTAACTGAGCTAGACACTGCCCCTGGGTCGGAAGGTTTTGTGAAGGTTTTTGATTCTGAGCGTTTAAACCCAAAGTTTCTGTCCTCTCAATAAAAACCTGCTCTGTTTACCAATAAACGCGGATCGGCTGATTCGCTAGTCTGTGCTAGCTGAAGTGAAGCACTCCTGTTTGTATATCTTCCCACCACTCAAGTCACATGACCGATACCAGCCCAGCGAATCAGGGAGGAGTACGTCATAGTGATATTGTCCAACCAGGACGAGTAGCTTGATAGAACTCAGCAGCACTGTAGATCCTCGTTTCTCACCGTTTCTTAATGCCAAAAAAATCATATTTGAATGCATACGTGGGCCTTCATTTGGCGTCTTCGAATCCTTCCACCTATGAAGTCGTTTTCCAGTATTTTAATGTATATGGACAGTGCATTTGCGATAGAAACGATATAGAAACAGATCAACTTAAACTTGGAATCAGATGGCGTTTGTGGCCACTGAGGCCATGTAAGTAACATGATTAGAGCGCTGCTTGACGGATGGGCATCGCAGGGGGGCTGGGCACCAGTGTTGTCAGATTGGGCGGTCAAATTGGGCTTCTCAGGATTGCAGTCTGCGGGTAAATAAGGGTAAAAAGGGTATTTGGCCGGGTTTGTCTGCCGATTTACTGTATGGCCATCGAAATCAATAGAATTTATTTCATATTGGGCAGGATCACTGACCTGTACTACATGGACTGCATGGTAATATACACGTCATTGGGCGAGATTTAGTGCTTTCAGGAGGGTTTTGAGCACTTTCTGGGCTGTAAATCACAAGTCTCATATGGTAACCCTGCCAGGCACCCCCGTTAGAGGACTCATTTGGCTAGTGGACGACAGGCCCGCCAACACCATCCATCTTGGCACCAAGTGTGGTATAATCTCCCGCCAGGGTTGCCAGATGAGGCTGATGATTTCCAGCCCAAAAAATTCTCAAAACCCGCCTGGAAGCACTAAATCCCGCCCAATTCTATTGATTTCTATGGCCAAAAATTGGGCGTTTTTTTCTCCAAAATCCATTTTTCCCGCATACGGCCATCCCAAGCAGCCCAATTGGGTGGGAAACCGCCCAATCTGGCAACACTATCTCCCGCCCTGCCTCTCAGACCTCAGCTCAACTTCATTAACTGTATTCACAGGTTTTTCTCATTTTTCTTCCGCTGTTTTTCTTTTTTTTAAGCAGGGATGTGTGTGCTGGGGTGGATTCATTTCGCCGTTGTATCAGGCTAGATTACTCATAATGACGCTTCTGAGGAATTTGAAGAAGGAGGAGAAGAGAGGAGTGTGTGTGTGTGTGTGTGTGTGTGTGTGTGTGTGTGTGTGTGTGTGTGTGTGTGTGTGCATGTGTGTGTGTGTGTGTGTGTGTGTGTGTGTGTGTGTGTGTGTGTGTGTGTGTGTGTGTGTGTGTGTGTGTGTGTGTGTTGGGGGGGGCTGTTATTAAAGAGGGATGGCAAAGAGTGGTGGTAATTGAGAAGATGAGTTGAGCGATAGAGAAAAGAAAGGAAGGCTGTGAAAGGGAGGGGAAAAAAGGCTGACGGAGGGAAGTAAGGTGGAGGAGAGGATGGGGGATAGAGGGAAAGAGGGATAGAGGGAAAGAGGGATAGAGGGTGGCTAGCTCAGAGGGAGGGGGTGTTGGGTGGGGGACAAGAAAAGTGACAGAGGGGACAACGAAGTCAGCTGACTAGGGCCCAGGAAGAAGGGGGGGAGGGCAAGAATTGGTTCCCTATGACAGTGGTTCCCAACCTTTTTCTTAAGGGACCCATGTTTTTACTATTGTATGCTTTGGTGACCCAACCACGCGATCGTCAGCACGAGACGGAGTCACAAGATGCCCTCTGTTTCCTGCGAAAACTAATTTTAGTTATTTTTTTCCTCAATTCGTCTTTGGTCAAATATAGAATAAATGTTTAATGTAGCACTTACAATTTGTTGCTTCTATGCATTTATTAGTTAAATGCTTCGTCTTTTATTTAACATGGGCTATATATATTTAAAATAAAACCCCTTAAAATCAAGAAGGCTCCGCGACCCCCTGTGGGTCTTTGGCGACCCATAAGGTGGGTCCCGACCCATAGGTCCCATTTTGGATGACAGTGTTCCAGGCCAGGCCTAAGCTGTCAGTAGCCCTGGTGAGGGATACCTTGGAAAGAGAGTAGCTCAAGGGAACAGTGTGTGTGTGTGTGTGTGTGCGCCCACATGTTCATGTGTGTATGTGTGTGTGTGTAAAAAGAGTAGCTCAAGGGGACGGTGTTGTGTGCGCGCGTGTGTGTGTGGGGGGGTGGTCCTCGCTAGCTTGAGGGGGTGGGTGCTGATGGGGGATACCTTGGAAAAGAAAGCCGCTCATGTAGCCTCAGCTGAGAGAGAGAGAGAGAGAGAGAGAGAGAGAGAGTGTGTGTGTGTGTGTGTGTGTGTGTGTGTGTGTGTGTGTGTGTGTGTGTGTGTGTGTGTGTGTGTGTGTGTGTGTGTGTGTCGCTGGCTGCCGGGCTGGCCTTGACCATGACGGATGGTTCTCTCAGGTGACCCGTGTTCGGCGGGGGCAGGTTAAGAGCCTTCATCTTAACTCCCGGTGCACAGCAAACGCATGACTGATGGTAACGGGGCATCGCTGGCTGGCTGGCTGGCTGGCTCCATGAGTGAGCGAGAACAGCAGAGCACAGCACACAGCACAGCAGAGAGTCAGTGCATCCCCCAGCCAGGGCCGTTTCGAGGTATTTGAAATGGGGGGGCCCTAGACAAAGTGGGACTTGGGGGCCCTTTTTAGTCTTATTATTTTGATCATTTGGCCATCAGAGGCTATCATTGCACTTTTCGGTCATTGAATTTAGGGAGGTTTTTGCCGGACACAGTAGTCATTGCTGTCGTTTGAATACACATAAGCAGTCATGGTCCTGCCATGGCCTAACGGTAGGGGTTTACTATATTATCGACCCGGGTTCAATTTTGGCCTTGGTCATTTGCCGATCCATCCCTGTCTCTCTCTCTCCCCACTCATTTCCTGTCTCTCCTCCACTGTCCTGTCAAAAATAGAGGCAAAAAAGCCCAAAAAATAAATAAAAATTAATACATAACTAGTCATTACCCAGAGAGGGCCACCTTTCTGCTGGGGTGGAGGGGAGGGCCCTAGGTAGTTGCCTAGCTGGTTTGCCTGGTTGTGACTGGCCTGCCCCCTGCCCCCCACCACTGCCCACTGCACCTGTCCTCCATATGAGAGCGCTGCGGTGCTGTGGTGCCTGCTCCACTACTCGATGCCCTGCCTGTCTCTCTAGGTGATTTATGCCCAGGGGGTCAGTGCCAGCAGCCAGCGAGACCGACCCCGACTCATCCATACTGCTACACCGCGCGTGCACACACACATACACACCTGTCACCACGGAGACTGGAAACGTGCGTTTATTACAGGGGAAGCCGTGCATGAAATATGGCCATCCGCCCCTCTTTTTTGAACAGAAGTACGAGAGAGAGAGAGAGAGAGAGAGAGAGAGAGAGAGTTGTAGGAGCAAGAGACAGATAAGAGGTGAGAAGAAGAGAGAGAGATTTAGGAGCAAGTCGTAGATAGGAGGTGAGAGGAAGAGAAGGAGATGGAGAGAGAGAGAGAGATGTAGGAGCAAGTCATAGATAGGAGGTGAGAGGAAGAGAGAGAGAGAGAGAGAGAGAGAGAGAGAGAGAGAGAGAGACAGAAATAAGAGTGAATATGATACAAACGAGTTGGAATTCATAATTGGGCAGGCAGGCTGGCAGGGTAGTCAGGGTAGGCTGCGCTGCGGCGGGCGGCCCTGCCGTGATAAGTAAAGCAGGTGCGCACCACTGAATCTGCTAACGAGGGAACTGAACCGCACCACACACCACTGATCACAACATCTGTCGAGCAGCTGAATTGGATTTCAACTGCTGGAGGAAAAAACCCAAAAAACACACTGCATTCATACAGGGAGGGAGGAAGGAGAGAAGGGGGGGGGGGGATAGAGAGAGAGCAGTCAAATGGAAGTTAGATACACAAGCAGAGGATGAAGTAAAACTTCAAATCGCACTTTAGCCCACCCAAACCACACACACCTTAACCAGGTGACCATACAGTAGGTCTCTCCACATCACGTCACAGTAGGGGCACAGACGTGATTGCCCTGTCCTCTTATCTGCCAGATGGTACTTTAGTTATACCAACTGAGCACTGTGAGTTTGGTGTATGTAATTGGAACTAATTGGATGGACGGACGTGCCAACTCGAGGGGGCCTGCATGGTTGGACAGGCAGCCAGGTGAAGGTGCAGGCGTGGTTAGTGGAGGATTGCTGTGTGTGTGTGTGTGTGTGTGTGTGTGTGGGGGGGTCATTGGCAGAAGGTGACTGATGGCAAGTGTTAATTGCGCAAAGAAAGCACATGCATTATGGTCCTGCTGACTGTAAATGTGGCCGTATGTCAAGTTAACGTTGAGGCGAGGCAAAACTAAGTAGTTGTCATGGTGGAGTTGACCATGAAAATAAAACGAAGTGGTTACGTTACCGGATCAATTTCTTCCATTATTAGATGTCTCTGCACTGAGCCTGGGCGGCTGCTTCTCAGGCTAAATTGGGTCTATTACAGCCAGGCAACTGACTTACAGCTCCGCTATAATACAGCTATTGAGGCGCACACTGTCCATCCACTTCCAAGAGGTTTTTTCCTACCGCCATAAAAAGGTGATGGAGAGGATCTGTAAAGGATGGACTGTCATTTGCTGTCTCACACTGCCCCCTGGTGGTGGTGACTGTATATTGATGCGTCCTTCCAGGCTCAGCCTCCTAAACCAAAACAGTTTTAGAAAACACATTTCCCTTTGAGACTGGAGGGGTTTTGGAGGGCAATGTGCATCGATTTGTTCTGGCTGCTGACTGTTGGTTGAACTTGAACTCTAGATAGATAGCAGCATTTGCATCCCCAGTCCTCAAACTTAGCACCCAGACTCACCTCTCCCTCCCAGTGCCCTCATTCCTCCCTCCGGGTGCAGTAACATTTTCCTCAAAGCGAGCTATAGGCCTACACACTCGACATCTATACCAACCTTGCAAATCAATAGCCGCCAGTCTTCACATCAGGGTAGACCTACACTCTTCACAAACACTATGGGACTTAAAAAACGGGCAGCATGAATTCTGGAAATAAACTACAAAAAATATTACTCAGTGCACCTTTAAAAATATCCAGAGGCAGTTAATGCAGCACTTCAGTTGGAAGAGGTGTGATATGTACTGTTCTCCTCTTGAAGTGCCAAAGAACAAAAAACACACATTGTATGTTCACCTGAAGAAGTCACTGATTAATGTATACGTATAAGCCTACAGCAAGTTATTTACTACAACTTAGGGGAAGACATACCATACATACAACAAGCACTTTCATACTGTACACCCAGACAAAACTTCTCTAGTCTAGAAGAGGTCTCAGTCGAGGTAATCATGCAGTCAGGACAGCCCAAAGCTTCCCTATGTTAACTTACAGGACCCCCCCCCAAAGGATGGTAGATGCGGTGTGTGTATCTCTTCCCCTCCCTCTGCACCCGGCCTTCTTCTCAGCTTTCTGCCACCACTTTTTTTTACATAACGTTTTAAGGGCTTTCAACCAAAACGTTAGGCAAAGAAAAAAAAGAAAAAGGGGGAGGAGAAAAATAATGGATGAAGGACTTTTTTCCCCTTTAAAAAATAAAATAAAAAATCTTGTCATGTGGTTGTCCTGGTACCAGATCATATGTTTTTGGATGTGCAGGCTTTAATCTACTCCTTTAACCTACTCAGCACAGCAGGCATGCCACAAGCTGCCCCATTCACACAGTCACCCTTGCAGTGTTAATCCCACGCCTAAGGGAGTCAAATTCAACACTATTAAAGTTGGTTTTACTCTCTTAGTGCTGAGTTAACACTAAAATGAATTGCGAAAAATCACATTAGTCACCAGTCGGGGGGGCCCTCCTCATTTCATTTCATGGACATATCTACTGGGACGGGGAAATGCACGCAGCCAACACTTTGCCTAAAAATGGGAAGGATATGAGCAGACCAACCAAAAATCTCGAGGGAGACTGGTTTCAAACACATCAAATATCACACAAAAAGGAAAGGGCAGCTTTTAAAGCTCATGTTGTTCAGGAACTTCACATCTTAGCCAAATGTGGCCTGTAAAAAAACAACAAAACCACCTTTTAGCGAAAACATATTTTTTTCTGTGTACGTCATTTGGCATTACAAGGAGAAAATAGAAATAAATGACATATGGGATTCAGGAAAACAAACACACAAGAGGTTTATTTGACAGATGATTACATGTTTGGAAACTCAAAGTAGAACCATACTTGATCAGACAACCAACAAACCAGAAGTCACTGTTATACGTCTACGAATACATCTAACTAACATGTTCATATTTACAGTTCTGTACAATGAAAGAGCAAAAAGCAAGTTGCTGCTGTAATCAAGCAGCATTTCCATGACGATGAGAGCAGCACTCATTAAAGTAAAAATTGGTTGTTTTTGAAAAAGCAATTGGTCAAAAATGGTTTTGTTTCAAAGCAACTGCCATTTCCCCTTTTCATCCACGTGTGGAATTATAAAACCACAAACACCAGATGCCAAATGAAACCTGAAAGTGTACAGATTTTTTTTTTTTCCTTTTTGATTTAGATGCTCATGACACTCATGAAAATAAAAGAAAATAGATGGGCAGGGAAAAAAAGAAATACAATGAGGGTAAAATGTCAACAGTAAAAGGGTTGAAAGAATAAAATAAATCCTAAAAATATGTAAAACTCTCATTTAAAAACGGTGTGGTCATTTGGATGTTCCGCAAAGTGCTGTGAGCCGATTCTGCATGGGAAAAAAGAAAAGGAACAAAAAGAGGACCAAATTGATGACATTAGCATAGTAAGCGTTTAAAACATTTCCACTACAATTAGCAGAAATACAGAAACATGTTAAAAGTACCAAGTTCAATAACAACAACTATAACGGTGTATCTACATTCATGTAAACTAGTAAACCAGTGCCAGGATAAATAAAATATATATTTCTAGCCGTATGAATGCCAACTGTTGCCTACAATGCAATCTCCGGCTATAGGTTACTTTTTAAAGTGAAAGTGAAAGCCCAAATGGGAAACTCCAACTCCTATCGTCATTGTGACACAGCACTCCACAGCACAGAAGTGTTCACTTCACACTGCCCACAAGGAAATTGCATTTATGCCTCACTCGTGCAAGGGGGCAGCCCCCAGTGGCGCCCCAAGGGAGCAGTGCGGCGGGACGGTACCATGCTCAGGGTACCTCAGTCATGGAGGAGGATGGGGGAGAGCACTGGTTAATTACTCCCCCCACCAACCTGGCGGGTCGGGAGTCAAACCGGCAACCTTTGGGTTACAAGTCTGACGCCCTAACCGCTCACCCATGACTGCCCATAGTATAGTTTATAGTCTGGCTTGGCAGCAAATAGACTATGAGTCAACACGGAGTGAAAACTCCTTACCTGTAGCTGTCTAATGCTTTTAAGAGCATTCTCGTCCAGTTGGCTGAGGTCAACAGAGTCCATTTCACTAGCCAGCAGCTGAATGCACTGAAATGACAAAATGGAAAAAGACACATTTATGAAAACGTAAAAAGAGGCACATGGATGGCTGAACAATGACAACATTTAGAAATAATTTCACCAAACATATTGGAAGCAAGCCACCATCACAATAGGAACTCATAAGAATGTCTGAACTCTGAAACGATCCACATTTAAAGCCACACTGAAGTGCATCACAATCAGTTCTTATAACTCGTTTCAAAGACAAAAAATTTGAGCCTTCCAACAACCCACAGTGCTGTTAATAGTCCATCAAGGAAACCAAAAAGCAATTCAGTAGTGATGTTCACCTCAATGCAAGTTAATGAACCACAGACCAGGCGCCATTAAACATTACCTTTAGTTTGAAAATACCATCTGGTGTGGTAAGTTGGCAAATTGTGAAAAACTAGTCATGAGCCACCCCACTCTAATGAAAGAATCCAGCACTTCAATAAGTGTAATTACATGCGAGGAATACGCCGACTTTAAACAGAATGGTGTATTCAGTTTGTATTTCTTTTAAACATGAGTCAATAAACTCTTTATTCATTCCGAATGTGGCCGTGTTTTTGAAAATATTCCTGTTGCTCCACTCATGTAAACGGAAAATTCATGGACTGGTTTTAAACTGAACACTGAAAATATTCCGGAATACTCTGCATGCAACTGTGCTCAGTGTTGGGTAGAGCAGTCAGAGACGTCCTCCTCACACAATACCTTACTATGGGAGAAAAGAACAACAGTTACGGCACAAATACACTGGCCGTGACATGAGCGAGGCGAGCGGGGGAAGTAATTGACTTTATATTGAGTTGCGCGACAAAAGCGATTCTGGAGACTAGAGGCGATTCACGTGACTTGAGTGACAGTTTGTAGTTGAACTCCTGGGAATGTTATGCAAATGAGCTATGACGCGGTTCGGCAACAAGCCGCCTCAGCCAATGACTGTATAGTGGTCAGTGACCACAGCCAATGGGAATGTTGGAATGCTTGCCTTCTGCTTTTAACAGACATACTCTAGTCGCTTCAATCGCTCTTGCTGCACAGAAGTGATTCTCTGTCGCTTCAATCGCGTCGCGGCTGGTCTATTCGCCCGGTTAGTCTGCACTGCATTACTAGTCAGGCCGCCCCCTCCAAGTGACGCAACACGTTCAGCGTTGCTTCTAGTCAGGCCAGGAGAGGCAATTCCAATATCGTTTGTTTTTGTGAGCTCCAGAAGAAAAAAAAAATCGGCATCTCCTCCTACTTTGTCAGGAAGCAAACAACCAGTAGGAAACCAAAGGAGGCGGGTCAACCATGCCATTTGGGAAATGTTCATTGTTATGCTCTTGGTTCAAGTCTCGAAGAGATTTGAAAGTCGATGATAATCAGGCTACTACATTAAATGATTTGGCAGACAGACACCTTTACCAAAATCCACTTAAACAAGTCCGACAGGCGGACAACAGATGCGTCCGTCTATGCCCGTTCTGAACCTTTTTTGCCCAAACGCCCCCTTGGCCTCCTCATAACCTGTCAAGGCAATTTATCAATAAGCCTACAATGTACTGTATAAGCCTGGATTTGAAAAAGTACCATAGGATTTCAACAGTGTTGGGCAATTTACTGAAAAACTGTAATGCATTGCTGATTACATGTTACTGTCTTTTCAAAATAATCCCTTACACTACATTTAGCAATGTGGGGACCTAAGGCGAATTTAGCTTAGGGGGGCCATCGGTCCATCCCATATCACATTTTTTTTAAACATAAAATCTCTATTTTTGTTAGGCTATTTTTTTTTTTTTAAATCACTTTTTTTTATTTTTTTTTTTTTAATTACAAACATAAAAAACAGGCAAACATTACAACCCTTTCTGGACAGATTTCAATGAATAGGCTATTTGCAATTTTGCATAGGCCTACATTAAATAAACTAAAATGTGAAATTCTCTTTTCACTTTAATATGAGAGCAGTGATGTCCCCCCCTCATGTTATTTCATGTGTGAGCATGATGCTGTCACCTATTTGAAGTGACGTTGATGTTGGATTTCATGGAATACTTTTAAATGCCGCTTTGGGAAGAAAACAGAGTAGGCGACAGGTGAACTGTATTTCTGTCAAAACAGTGGTTTGCAGGCGTTTGCGTTTTCACGTGGATATTGTCTTCGTGGACCGTAACAGACAAACCGTAAGTTCCATAAACTAATCAATGAGACATTGGCTACGTGTACATGATGTTTTTAAGTCCGATTTAATAAATGCGATTTAAATAGATCGGATTAAGAGTTATTTTGCGATGTGTATACATGGCACTTTCACTTAAATGCGATTAAACGTCTGGGGAAAATAAAGCATTGCGATTGGACTGAGGACGCACGTGCTGAGCGAGCCAAATAAGGCACGGGGGCGTGGTTCAATGCCACCGAGATGCAGGTCATCTTCCCCACGAAAATCGTTGCCTCAGGCGGACTGAAATCACAACATTTCCCCCTTTCTCCCTGGATCATTTACAATGCTACATTAGCTACCCTGTTAGCATAGAAAAACGAGTGGTCAAATGGTAATGTGGAGTAACTTTGTTGTGCTTCATTACTTTGTGGGGCACTTTTACATCAATATATGGAAGCCACAACATTTATAGTCGCTTAGGGACTTTAAATTAAGCAAAACTTTCATGTGAAAATCAACAGGAAGTGCCGCCATGTTTTTCTCACTGGCAAAGAGCACGGTTGGTTTGCACGCATGAGCTCCAGGCCAAAACTGAGCGACTGCCACCTTGTGGACACAAGAGGGAATCACAGGAGGGAATCACAATTCAGAAACGCATCACGGGAGGGAAACACATCACGGGAGGGCGGACGGACGGACGGACGGAGGGACGGACGGACGGACGGACGGACACCAAAGCCTCTTATAGAGATGCGTGGGACGCATCTAAAAACAAAGAGAACATGGACTGACTAGCAATCTACAAAGAGTTAAGAAGTGGACACTATGGCAACACTCAAGTCATAGAATACATGGCGGGGCGTGTCATAAAGCGCCACAGCATAAACATGTTACAGTGAAGTCAACAAACGCAGAGTCCTCCCTTTCCTCTATTTTTTTGGTTGTTTTTTCCCTTTGGCTTGTGCCGTCCATTTTGTGAGTGTGATATATGTGCAAAATTGGAAATAAGAAAATAAATAAATAAAACAAACTCAGAGTCAGTCTCTCACCTCTCCATTGCCGATGGGGACGTTGATGACGATGTCCTCCATGCCTCCCTGGATGGGGGAGCCGTTAACAGAGATGCTGTACACCTTCTCCCTGTGCTTAGGGTTACGCAGGGCAGGGGTCTTGGGCAGCCTGAGAAAAGTCACGTTGAGCATTAATCATACCAGGGCTCTAAATGAACACCAAGCAACCGGCCAAACGCTGGTGACATTTCAGTTCGGCTGGTAGAAAAGACCAACTTACCAGCCACTTTGACCCATTAGTGAGTGTGTGCATGGCTAGTAAATTAGTATCTACCAGCCATTTAGGGTGATCATGGAAAAAACGCTGATAAACAGAATGTACAAGCCACAAAACTATTTTTTTTATTATTATTATTTTTTAAACCCTTCAAATTCAGTCTTGGGCAGACAGAGAAAAGCCAGGTTTAGCATTAACCAGATGTAATGTAACCAAGTACAAAGACACAAAACTAAAAAAAAAAAATCAGATTCAAATCTGTACCACACGCCTCCAGTTCTGGAAGACGAACAGCTTGTATTGCTTGGAATGTACCCTAAGGTGGAAATCGCTTGTGACACCAGGAAAAAGCTGCATTTGTCTCGGACCAATAGCATTTTAAACCTGAACCAACAGTTGACATTCAACCTGTTAAACTGTACATAGGGGAGGGAGCACAGCCGTGTCGTCAGTGCAATGCCTGCTCCAAACCAGCTACAAAGATTCAAAATAAGGAAGGAAAGAAAAACCTTCGCTGAACAGATAAGAGTGCTGTAACCGGAAGACAGACCCAGTCCCAAAACCAGCTCAGCCAGGATTAAATAGAGAAAAGAAACTAAAAGAATAGGCAAAAAAGAAAAGTTGCCTGCCATGGATTCGCCTACCAGACTATCAACACCACCAGGGCTGCATAATTATGGAAACAATTCTACAGATTATTTGGGTAAAAAAATTTGAAATCACAATTATTAATCACGATTACTAAACAACAATGCTGTACAATACAACAAACTGAATTTTGTGCAGAATGTCTATAATCACAAAATGAAATACAGCCAAGGATGTATATCAAGGATGAACAAAATAAAACTGAATTGCAAGGAGGATGCACCGATACCGGCCCCGATACTTGCCCATTATACTCATACTCGTCCCCGTCAAACAAGCTTTCCGATACCAGGCACCGATACTGCTATTACCCAAAAAACCCAACATCTTATGACATTCCATTGACTTAAAAGCAGTCATGGGGAAAAAAGTGCTGCCTCATACATCTAACATACAAATCTACATCCAAATAGACATTAACACAAATATCATAGGTGGAAAAAAACAAGAATGTGCATTTATTTTCATTGTATGTTGAGGGTAAAAGTATCAGTATTGGTACTCGGTATCGGCAAGTACCGACATTAATGTACTCGTACTCATATCGGTTTTCAAAAAAGGGGGTATCGTGCATCCCTAATTGTAATACTTATGTAAAAGGCAATAGCATAAAGCTTTGGTGGCAGAAATACCAGCCTGAGTGTCTGTGCCATCACGATTAAACGGTCATGGCCAAAATCACGATTCTCGATTAATTGTACAGCCCTAAACGGCACCCACCTGGAGTCGAAGCGAGGAGTGATGAGCGGCGTGGGCCCCATCAGGGACGTCTCCAGGAAGCTGCGGGCTGGAGTGTACAGCTGCTTCTTGGAGGACCTGGTGGCCAGAGAAGAGAAAAGGGTTTAAAAGAAACGAGGTTTAGAGGTTGGGGTGCGCATAGGCCTGGGTATTGATTGACAATTTTCGGTTCCGGTTCCATTTCCGGTTCCTTCGTTTCGGTTCCGGTACCAGAACGGTTCCATTTTCGGTTCCTAGAAACCCTGAATTAAACCTGCAGTTACCCAAAGTGGCCAGTAGATGGCGTAACGGGTCTGTAAATCATGAGTTTCCCTGCCTGCCACAAGGCGGCGCTCATCGTGACTTAAGCAATGGCGGGTTAAAGGCATTTAATTCTATACAGCATTCATGATTAATTGCATGCTGCAAGTTGTCCTCTCGGCATGGCTTGGCAGGTACAATAAACAGTTTTGATACTGATAAATGTTCTCATGTCTGATTAAAATTGTTCTGCTGTAGGCTACTATACGGTAGCCTACAACTTCACGGTAGGCCTACCAATCCTATGTCAAGCGTGCCTGACATGATTTTTTAATGTAGCCTACTCTACCCAGTCTGTCGACAGCTTACCAAAACAGAGACCCAAGACCACTTTCTAGTGGTAAAAACAACCTGTCCTTCTCCTACAGACATGTGTTAGGGCTTGTTCGAAAGCTGCGAATCTTAGCTTTTTACAGGTTTTTACGGCACGTTTTTATGTTCTTTCAATCAAAAGTTATTGAACTGTAAGCGGCCGTTTCAAGTGAAAAAATAGCGCTTTCCAACCTTTTTTTTTTTTTTTATCTCGTCATTTTTTCCCGAACAGCCAGCGATCTCCTTAACGTAGACCTATAGACATGTGTTAGGGCTTGTTCGAAAGCTGAGATTCTTAGCTTTTTACAGTTTTTTACGGAACGTTTTTATGTTCTTTCAATCCACAGTTATTTAACCTTAAGCGGCCGCTACTTCAAGTAAACAATGGCGTTATTTTCCAGCCGGATAGAGAGGAAATCTTTTTTGTCGCTGTGTTCTCTTTGTTCCCTCGAATTAAACCGACGGTCTAAATAGGCTACATTTGTACGTCCCCAACACAAGACCAGTTATTTCTAAGTTAGCTCTTTTCATGGAAAAACATGTTTCCAAGGAGTTAGAGACATCTTCCCCGAAGAGTCGATGTCATGGTTGAGGTTGACGGTATTGCCGTTGTAAAGATGCTGCAACTCTCTGCACGCAAGTTAATCGAATGCAAGAGCAGGTGTTGGGTGTATTGCCATTCTTGCATGATATTAGTTTATCGCAGATATTGCAGCGCGCTCCTTCCTTAGGCCTATCTACTTTCTTGAAATATAGCCACGGTTTCGACGGCATGTTTTTGTTTCTCAAGTAGTACAATCAGCTGGTTGAAAATCAGCTGTCTTATCAATCGTTTAAATGAGGTGCGAAACGGGAAGAGGAGGAGCGTGGTCAGTTTGTGACACTTGTGGTTGGCTGAAATGGCCGCGTGCTTAAACACACATTTGATGGCTCTGACAGTCAGACTTCAGGAACCGAAACGTGGAACCGACAGACAAGGCACGTTTCGATGCCAAGTAGAACCTTAGCTTTTAATTCGGTTCCATCAAAGAATTGAATTTCGGTACCCAGTCCTAGGTGCGCACATCCACAAAACAATAGTCCAGGTGCCAGACAAAAACAGTAGACAGTGTGATGAATTGGTCTGCACACTGGGAATGAGCTCCAAAAAGATCAACTTTATTTCTTTATACAAATGGCAACGTTTCGATCCACCAGTGGGATCTTCCTCAGGCCAATTCATCACACTTTAAAAGAAATGAGAACAGCCAAACTCTCATAATCACTTGACACCATAAGACCAAAGATTTTCAATATGGTAGTCCAAGGAGCACATACAAAGGCAATAAATATGTTAATAAAAAGAAAGCAGCCCTAAAATGAGGCTGTGTGCTTGTGGCTTGTGTGTGTGTATTTGCATGTGGGTGTAAACTAGAAGTTGTGTACATGTTTGCTGAGCTCTAAGCCACATTTTCATCATTTTGTGAGTGCAGAATAAAGAAAACAAGATGTCGCCTGGCGTCCTTACTTGGTGATGGCACTGTTCTTCTTGCTCACAGAACCCTTGTTCTTCTGGGAGGTGGTGGGAACCTTTTTGGGTCTACCAGGCTACAGGACAAAAAGATGCAGGTGTGTGAGTATGTACCAGTAATACATAATCCAAGCTGGACAAACCATCTGAGTGACATCATTACTTTCGACTTTGTTTCTACTGACAGCCTGCTTTCAAAACAAGTTCCCTTGTGTAAAGTTTGAGTAATTGTATCAACGGTCAACAGAATGACATGCAAGGCTTTAAATCAACACCCGCCAACCGTCCAAATGCTGGTGAAATTTCAGTTTGGCTGGTAGAAAAGAAAACTTATGAGCCACTTTGACCCATTAGGGAGTGTGTGTGTTTGGCTTGTTATATTACCGCCTACAAGTCATTTTGTTGATGAAAAAAGTTAACTTAGAGCCCTGACGTCATACAGTATGTTCCAGATAGCCCATCACAAAAGCAGAGTCGGAACATTATACAAACCTGCTGCCCGTATTCTGAGTGACTGCGAGGCAGCACTAGTCATCTGATATTAATGAAACGTTGGCTATTGGTCCCTAGTGCAAATTAACCCTGACTTCCAGATCACATTTCACACTGATCATTGTTACATTTGTACAACATTACATTCATTACAGAAACAACACTGATCATTGTTACATTTGTACAACATTACATTCATTACAGAAACAACACTAATCATTGTTACATTTGTACAACATTACATTCATTACAGACACGACGTGGCATTTGAGTCTCACCTTCCTTGTTGTTTTTGGCGGGACATTTTCCTCATCGCCGTCGGATTTCACTCTGGGCTGGGACTTGGCTGCAAACAAAGGGCCAATTGCAATGAATGCCGATGTACCCCAAAGCATGCGGTTTATATTTCAACAACCTGGTGATAAACCTGACGAAGTTAACCTACTGGAAGCTGTAAAACTGCTAATAGATAGCAAGCTCACACGTGTTATTAAGTTAACAAAATGAGGACTCCATGCTCTTCTACTAGGGGATTTATTACCACCTCAAGGTTAACTTAACATGAGCCAGGTTCTTGGAATACCCCCCTGGATTGCATAACACCAAAGCAAATCAGAGAATAAATATGAATCGTCAATACAAAGCTGCCAGAGTGAGTGACTCACGCTTTTTGATGGTCTTAGTCTGGTCCTCTGCCAACGTGCTCTCCACCTTCGCTGCCTCCTCAGCAGACTACACACAGACAGAGAGTAAAAACAGTCATGCTAATATTCAACCTACAGTGTGCAGTGCAGAGAAAAGAACAGGATGTATACTGAGAGAGAGAGAGAGAGAGAGAGAGAGAGAGAGAGAGAGAGAGAGAGAGAGAGAGAGAGAGAGAGAGAGAGAGAGAGAGAGAGAGAGAGAGAGCAATCGAGCAGACAGCCACCATACTCACTGTGTCATTAATCACTGCTGGTACGTTGACTTTCATAGAACCTTTGGGAGGAAAAAAAATATTCCAAATTAGTCTTTACTACCTAAGTTTTGAAATGAGTAGATTGCATACTCAAATGCTTATTCCAAGACAAAATCAATTGAAACACTCACCAAAATACTCCAGCCCGTTCATCTGTCGCACACTCTTGGGCAGCTTGATCAGAGCCATGTTGTAAAAGTGATCTGCATCCTTCAGCAGGTTGTTGGTCTTCTCCCTCAAACGCTCCAAAATTGTCTGAACTGTGGATGTAGGGAGAGGGTAGTCATGCAGACCTTAGCCATGGAAGTAAGAGTAAGAGGCTAATCCCATTGACCTCCGAAATTCTATTTTTACAAAAAGATGGCGGCTCATGGAGCCTTTCACACTGAGATCACCATAGGCAATAGTTCCAGGAAGTGAGGGCCGAACACAAAAGGTGCATTTAACGCAATTTGTTTACATTTATTTTTATGTCACCTTTGCCTGTCATGTGGTTCTGTGTTAGTCTCTAATGAAAAGAAAGCCGCTGCCAAGAATTATTTGAATCTACAAGTACGTGAATCATGTCTCCAACTCCAACCAGTCCCATTGCCATTTTGACACAGCAATCCACGGGACAAAGTGCTCACTGAACACTACAAAATTGCATTTATGCCACCCGTGCAAGGGGACAGCCCGAATCAGCATCCCAAGGGTGCAAGCAGTGCAGTGGAACAGTAGCCTACCATGCTTGCTCACGGTACCTTAGTCATGAAATAGGACGGGGTGAGCAGTGGTTATTTACTCCCCCCACCAACCTGGCAGCTTGGGAGTCGAACCAGGAGTACCTGACAGCAGCTTTGGCTTTTCAGCCAAAATATTTTCATCATTCTAAATACAGCACCAAGAGTATTAGGCGTCATGAGCCTGCTGTTAAATCGGTGTGTGTCAATGAACTTCAGAGAAATAAGACAGGTCTTTCTTGGCTTCCTACAGCTCGAGGCTGTAGAATAGATGAACTCACTTTTCTACATACTGCGCAACACCCTGATTGCCTATTGACAGGCAGCTTGAGAAAGAATGTAGCCCTTTTTGCATTGTTTTGTCTAACCTTTGTAGAAAAGCTAAATTTTTCTATAGTAAAGCAGTTGCAAAAGTTACAGAACTAGGATTGGTTAGAATTGGTCATTTGGTAAACAGGAAACGTAAATATAGCACTTACCTTCGCCATCGAAATCCGCAAGAAACGCCTCTAATTTCGCTGTCTTTGGGTTGTTTTTGTTTTTCTTATTCGTGGTTCTCTTTCTTGGTGCCATGACCTATAACAGGACAAGTAGCATTTAGTAAGGACTGCTTTCGGACCTTGTGCTGATGTTACTGATGTTACTGGAAAAAAGCAATAGAATTATGCTAGCTAGCATAGAATAATCTGGGAAGAATCGAGATGACATGACCTTTGTCATGTTTGGTAGAGACATACACATCCATGCAGTAAAGAAGTGCCACCACGATTGGAAAATAAGCTTACTGCGAAAACTGTGTTATATTATCCATGCAGGGTTAATCAATCGTTTAAAAAAAGAACAGCATTGTTCCCCTGCTAGTACGGCTAGTAGTCGTTCAAAGGATTAGCCTAATTTAACTTTAACCTTCTTTCGTACAACGCCAATGATCACATTGTTATTGGTCATATACTTATAATCTAATCATTAAATATACATCATAATCTAATCTATATATCTAATCATTATATTTTCTTACTTGTTTTTGCTATGTTTAGACGTCGGTGTTCCCTCTTCTTCTGCACACAACACACAGCAGTTAGGAAACGTTTTCAAATTGTGCTGCTTTGCTCCAACCAACCACTGAGAGGAGACTTGGATGTGACGTCACGAGTGTCTTCTCCAGTAACCTACCGAAAGTGGCTTTGTTGATTAACTAAACAAAGAGCCAATGACTGAATAGCTAACTGAATTGTCGAATCATGAACTTAATGCGGATTGGCTTGTACATAGCCTTAGGCGGAAGTCATCTAAGCATGTGTTGTGATTGTAGCCCTGGCTTTCTGCGTACGAGATAAATGTCAGATTTCAAATATAACGCCTTAATATGAACTGTCTCAATGTTTTCTGAAATACTAGTGGTCTTTGTAATATCCAAATAACGTCCGAAGAATGGATAATTTTATATACAGCTGTGGACAGCCAGCCTGCTTTGAACGTGATTATCTTGGACTACAAATAATTTACTGACAAAGTTTTGTGCTTCACTGTAGTTCAACTATTTTTATTTGATGCAAATTCGTCTCTAGATTGGGAATGGCTCAAACTGTTATGTCGTCATGCCATCAGCATCTGAAGAAATGTTTTCAGACCCTGGATATGACTAACAAAGCTTGGGACTTGGTGCTGGCTGAATGCAGACCTCTGGTCAGTTCTCTTGGGAACCTTGGAGAGCAGCTACGGGCTCTGGACAATGTACGGCTCGATGTCACTCCACTGCATCGCTTTCCTGATTTTAAGGAACGCTTGCGCTTCAAACTTTTACTGGCTGTAGATGTGGTATTGGGCAAGCTGACAGATAAAGTGTAAGTTGGTAAGCTGGTACATGGTTTGTGTTGAACACCAGTTTTCTATATCATGCATCTCTTGTGTACTCTGTTTAGGCAAAGGCAGCGACAATGAAGATGTGTATGAGGAGTGCTAATTTGGGCAGAGCCATATCAGCCACTGGCTTGTGTAATATAATGTTCTTATTGTCCTAGAATAGACTCTTCATAGTATGCAGTCTTCTTCTCTGTTGGTTTGCAGCGTGGACAGCTGAAGTAGAACTAGACCTTTTCATTGTGCACCCCCTGTGGTCCATCCTTCCCAGGACAGTGCCTTACCTGTGTTGAAGATGAATGAGCACTAAGACATGTCAGGACAGGTCCACAGTGCTGTGTGTTCTCTCTGTAATGGCACCCTGCTGACACAATGGAGCATGACAGCGATGGTGGCATTGTTTGAGGAGTAGCCTGTTCAAAGGAAACACAGACAGCCTGGGGTGCATACCAATAATAATAATACAGGACTCTGAGGACTTACCGTAGAAACCTTAACCCCTTAGCTCAGAGCCTGTGTTATAACCTCATTATAGCCAAAATGGTAATGACCAAGTCTTAATCGGTTACTTAAGACTCTTAGCAATGTTATTATGATGTAGTTGAGTGTTTTCAGCAAAGTGTGACTAGGGCTGTCGACAGGCCCATCTGCAGTAAGAGACTGCACTCCTCTGTAGTGGAGGAACTGTTTCAAATTCAGATGCCTATAAACTGGACCTAGAGGCTTTTGTGAGAGTTTGTCTAATCACAATGATTGTTTAAGTGACAGTAATGGGAACTGTACTGTGGTTAGTGCGGCAGGTGGTGAAGACTAACACGGCCTGCGTGTTAAAGTTTGTATAAATAAAACGACGTTGTCATACTCACATTGTTCAATGTCCTTCAAATGTCAATATTCCATACCAGCAGGTAGATACTAGTTTTCATATGGTTGGCCCCACACTCTATGTGCTTATAGTCCCTTTTCTCTCCATTTTTTGTCTGTTTCACCAGAGATGAGTTTCAAAAGTTGCTGAAAACGTTGGGCATCCAGGTGTCTGCAGCGTTCCAGTTTTACGAGCAGAACACTGATACCCTGGACCTGGGCACCTGCACGTTGAGAACGGCCACATCTCCGTCCATAGCGGACATGCTGGAGTGGATACAGGACGCACACGCCTACTACCGCTCACAGTATCCTTCCTATGTGTGTGTGTGTGTGTGTGTGTGTGTGTGTGTGTGTGTGTGTGTGTGTGTGTGTGTGTGTGTGTGTGTGTGTGTGTGTGTGTGTGTGTGTGTGTGTGTGTGCACCTACTATACTTTATACTACCACAGTTTCCTTTCTTTCTTGAGCAACGAAGGCCTTCCAGATCTCAGGAATGGTGTCTTCAAGCGGAAGTACATGTAACATTTGTTATTAGATGTTTAAATTCACTTGGGGATTCAGACAAGAATGCAAAGATTTGATGGGGCCACTAGTTTAGTCTTTTATTTGGTGCAAATCCAAGTGACTGTCATTTTGTAGAAGATGTAGGAACATTGAACCATCAGTCATTTGTGTTTGCACCAAAGAAAAGACAGAATATATTTTTTTTTACTTATCACATACCTATATAGGGAGACTGAGAAGAAGATGCTGTGGAATTGTACTAGGTTATACTGCAATGATCATGGTGTTTGAATTCTTTGGAAATAGATTTTGGCATTGTGGTCTGTGGCAGCTGTGCTCATAGCCTTGGAAATCCCATGCTGCTTTGCACAATCGTTCCATCTGAAAGACGGCATGAATTCTATCCCTCAGCTAGGACACCAGAGGTGGAAAGACGGTGACTGCAGTTTGTTTGGATAGATACAATTGACACGATTGGGCTATGTTAAAAATGTACTGTATATTTAGCCTGGTTCTCACCGACGGTGCGTGTGTGTGTGTACCTCCGGAGCCCCCTGGTGAAGTGGAGCTACACACACTACCGTCTGGTAGCGCTGCCATTAACATGCTCTTTTTGACCTGTAGTTCCGCGCTAGCCTGATTATCATCGACGTTCAAATCTCTTTGATACTTGGTCTGACCAAGAGCATAACAATTAACATTTCCCAAGAGACATGGTTGACCTGCCTCCCTTGGTTTGCTAATGGTTGTGTGCTTCCCGACAAAGTGGGAAGAGTTCCCAATTTTTCGGGAGCTCAGAAAGTACTTGCATTGCTCTTGGCCTGACTAGTAGCAACACTGAAGGTGTTGCATCACTAGGAGGGCATGGCCTGGCAAATATATAGGGATACTGTGAAGAAGAAGATGCTGTGGAATTGTACTAGGTTATACTGCAATGATCATGGTGTTTGAATTCTTTGGAAATAGATTTTGGCATTGTGGTCTGTGGCAGCTGTGCTCATAGCCTTGGAAATCCCATGCTGCTTTGCACAATCGTTCTATCCCTCAGCTAGGACACCAGATCTTGGGCTCCAACCAGAGAGCAGGTAGAGGTGGAAAGACGTTGACTGCAGTTTGCTTGAATAGAAACAACTGACACAATTGGCTATGGCCAATGTATATGCCAAATGACACATTTGTAATGCCCAATAAACGGCCATGGGCAATCATATACCACACCTTTCCTATAAGAAATTGTATAGATTGGGAGATCGTCTGGTGTGCTTAGGGAGTTGGTCTTGTGAATCAGAACATTGAGGAGGCATCTAACCCTACATTGCAATAGGGACTGTAACCAATACCGTGCAGCTAAGCTAGAGGCTGCTGTTTGAATGAGTGTGTGAATGTGTGTTGTCTTGTACGATGTAATGTTTTGTCTTGTACGGTCTATATTGTCCAGTTTCAAGGGGACCCTACTGAAAATGAGATGTTGCATCTCAAGAGGCATTCCCCATGTACAAATAAATAAAACAACGGCAAGTTGTTTAAGTAAAAGCATGAACCAAGTACCAAGAAATAAAATGTGACGTGATGACGGGCAAGGTGCAATAGGTGGAAGGGGGAATATGGTGTCATGATTTCAAGCAATTAACCATTTGACGCTTTCTTTCCTGGTAATAATCTGTACATGCGGTTCACCATCATATATGGGCATTGCAAATTTGTTTGTGCCTTTGGCCTTAACCTAAGTCAGATTCCAGAGGCGAAAACATCTGTTGCAAGTACTGAAACCTGACGATCTTGCAGCGATGGAAGAGGTTTCTAAAAGATGGGAGTCCTTTTACTCTCCTGAGGGAGAGGAGCGTATTGAAGGTAAGCTCTGTGGACAGCAGAATATTCTGTGGATTCTTGTGTATCCGGAGACTTCATTCAACCCATTTTTGCCAAAGGCACCTGCAAAAACGCCTACTAAATGGCCTAAGCCCTTTTTGGGAAAGGTTTATTTAAGTGAGGTCCCCTAAATGAAATAAAGAAGTTTACACAATGGATCTTGGAAAAAACATTGACCTGTGTTTTAAAGTCTGTCTAAATAAAATGACGTCCTCATACTCACATTGTTCAATGTCCTTCAAATGTCAATATTCCATATCACTTAATTTAAATAAGCTCATTTAAACACCTAAATGAAATAAAATAGTGTACACATTGGCGCTTGAAACAAACTGAAACTGAAATACTGTGTGTCTAGCTTGTTGGAGGTGGCCATAGAAATAGCCTTCAGTTACATTGTTGTCTTTTTAACAACCTATTGCTTGCGGTGTAATTTACAAGACATGTAAGTCACCTGGGTAGCTTCTTTTTCATGAATCAGGTTCATGCTCTCTGTACAGAATACACAAAAACACAAATAAAGTGGTCCAGACTAAAAAGCCTCAGGAATATCAGGCCGATTTTGAAGAAAAAAGATTATTAATCTTATAATACATGTTTTTTTTTATAGCGCTTTTCTTGGTATTCAAATTATTCTGCTGCCAAAGGAACTCAAACTATCTAGATGTAAGAATTGCATTTTGTTATATACCGGTATACAGTACCTACCTAAACAATAAAATCCTCGATAAGTTTGGATATGAATCACAAAGACTGAAAGAGACTGATTTTACTTCACTTTTTCCTCCCTGTGCCTGTTTTTTAAAACATATATTCATGGTTTTGTCAAAGACGTGTCATGGCTATCCAGCTATAAAGTGAAACAACCTGGCTTGTAGCCATCAATAGCAGCAATGCAAAAATGGGGAGGACATGCTCACTGAAGCCTTTCTGCCTTTCTCTTCAAAGAATAACTCTCTCTCCTTGACATGAGCGGTCTGCCAAAATATCTATACTGCTGTTTCAAAAACGCCTCAGTGATGTATAAAATATGCTTTTGAAGCCAAAAGGGCAAGATATTGCCTCATGTTTTGTGTCTGATGTCTCTCTGTCTCTCTCTGTTCGGTTTGTTTTTCTCTTGGCAGATACGCTGTCCAGAGTCAGCCTTTTTATTGACTCGTAGCAACTGACACCCTGAAGATGTGGAGGAACAAGGAGGTGTAAGGATACCTATCACTTCCACTCTCCAGCGTACACCACGAGCAGACAGACACACACTTCCCTGCTTCTTGGAATAAGAAAGAAAAAATAAAAGACTGCGTATGTGCTTTTCTAGTCAGACAGAGGCAAGGCATCCAAAGGCAAGCATCCAAGACCAAGCATCAGTATTGGTCAACAGCTTCTAAGGCTGGAGGGTGGAGGAGAGGCTGTGTGCACAGTGGATACCAAACTGAACCCAGTCAGGGCTGTCTGACATCGACTCGAGAAGTGCAAGCAAGCCTCGTGTTGTGTGAGACTGTGATAAGTTACTGAAGAACAGTTTACTTTTGGCCCTATCTATCGTGGCTCTAACGGTAGGGCACTGACTGGGCTGCTATGCCCGCGACCCGGGTTCAATTCCGGACAGGGTCATTTGCCAAACCTTCCCCATCTCTCTCACATCACTCATCACTCGTTTCCTGTCTCTCCTCTACTGTACTATCATAAATAAAGTCAAAAAGACCAAAAAAAGAACAGTTTGCTGTTGAGGAATGGGGTGAACAATGTAGGATCAGTGGAGCGGTACACTATGATCATGATAATGAGGTTGATCATCCTGGTTTAGTTAACCCTAGGGATGTAAATAAAAATCGAAATGTATCGATGTATCGGCCGGCGATTTAATCGAATCGCATCGTATCGTGGGGCATTCTTAAGAATCGAAAAGAATTGAATCGCTGGCCCCTGTTCAATGCCCTAGCTCCATAACACAATAGTAGTGGAAAAGTAATTGGAAAAAATGGAATCGAACCGAATCGCATCGTATCGTGGGGAATTCTTAAGTATCGAAAAAAAACGAATCCCTGATTTAAGAAATTGATACCATATCGTATCGTCATGAAGGCTGTGATTTACACCCTTAGTTAACCCAGAGGTAGGTGTAAAGTAGCCAGGCCGTGCCCTCCTAGTGACGCTACACCTTCAGCGTTGCTTCTAGTCAGGCCAAGAGCAATACAAATATCGTTTCTGAGCTCCGACAGTGTTTCCCATACATTGAGGAAACTATGGCGGCCCGCCATAGTTTAAATTTGGCCGCCATAGTTTCCGAAAATGTAAAAAAAAAAAAAAAAAAAAAAAATTTTTTTTTTTTTTTTTTTTTTTTTTTTTTTTTTTTTTTTTTTTACGATTTCCGTGTTTGTTAAAAGCGATTTCAATTACGATTTCCTTCGCATTTTCCTCCTGGAGTAAATACATCCTATAGAGAAAACCACAAGTGCTTGAAAGAGAGAGGGATCAAAAGCCTTGTCAAGTTGTTGTAGTTAACTTGGGTTTGGGAGCAATAAAAAAAAAAAAAAAACCTTCCGAGAAGGGACAGTTGGGATGAGTTTACTAACACTCCCCAGGCTTTGTTTTACAGTTGTAATGAGTTAGGTGACAGGCCTTCATTGACAAGGCAGAGGAGACAGCGGGCTGCATATAGAAATGAATGTGTAATGAATGTGAATATAGACATAAATGTGTAATATGTTGTTCAGCCCTTTTAATGGGAGGAATTTTGAAAAACTGGCCCTGTGACCAGCACCCCTCATGTACAATGCGTGTGTGGGGAAAAGGCATAGCCTACCCTCTTAGACCCTTTTTGTTTATGCGTTAACAATTTCACAGCAATCTTAAATTCTTATCTCTGCTCCTATTTTGTTTTATTTTTTTTTTCATTACATAGACCCCTGCATGTGTATTATGTAGCCTTATTTCTCAAAATATAAATGGCTGAAATGTAGGCGTAGGCCTATAGTTTCTCCATGCGCCAATGTCATACTGTACTCATTGTTTTGCCATTTTGCATTTACACTGCGTGAATAACACAACCCCCCCCCCCCCCCAAAAAAAGGCCCGTGAAAAGACGCCCCCCCCCCCGGCAAAAAAAATCCCGGCTGCCCCCATAGTTTCCAAAATTTCTGTGGGAAACACTGGCTCCCTAAAAAATAGGAACTCCTCCCACTCTGTAAGGAAGCAAACAGCTATTAGCAAACTAAGGGAGGCGGGTCAACCATGTTGTCTGGGAAATGTTAATTGTTATGCTCTTGGTCAGACCAAGTCTCGAAGAGATTTGAAAGTTGATGATAATCAGGCTAGGTGTAAAGCTGAAAGATCTGAAACTCCTATGTACTGGCTGGCGACGTGCAGTCATCTGTAATCCAAGGGAAACGAGAAGAATCACCATTTGCTTGCACTCTTATGCTTCGTCAGGTTCACTTGTAGAAAAGCAGTAAAATGATTTCCACCAGTGTGCGGTGATTCTTCTTGTTGCCCTTGGGTAGTTGTGAAGCTGTTTGTACAAGAGGCAGATGCTTCATACGGTGACACGTTATTTTAAGGGTTCACTGTTGCATACCTCTCTGGGTATAGTGGAATAACTGGTGTAATAACAAGTAGTAACAGACTAGTGTGTGCACTAATTCATACACTTAATTATTAGGGTGCCTTGGACCTCCGTCTGGAAGAATTATAGCTATTATAAAAATAAAACAAAAAATAAAGAAGAAAAAAATGATGCAAGGTGCGACCCCTTTTCTTTGATTCTAAGTATTTATTTGGGACAGCACCCTTAAAAGTTATCAAGAAACCTGAGTGAAGCCTGCTACCTACTTGATTTAAAAAATAAAATAAAAAATGCCATATTACGTTGTGATTGTGGTATATAGATGCACAAGAATACCGGTACATGATATACCGGTAACTACAACACTATTGCATGTTATTAGTACATGTGCTATTGCATCACCTTTTTCACTGTACCTAATTAAGTGAGAACACTGTAACAGCAAAGTCTTGAAATAAAGTGGTAACCCTCATTGAATTTACTAATTCAATGCCAATAGGCTAGTCTTCTATCAGGTTTACCATTAATAAGTACAAATACAATTGCCATTTTCTGGGTTAACCAAACCAGGGGTGCATTTCTTGAAACCACAGTTGCTAACTTCACTAGGGTTTTTTTTTTGAGAATTGCTGATGGGATTTAAACTTATTTATGACCCAGAGAGAGAGAGCTAATTATACTTTCTCACTTCTTCTGAAACATACTGCACTTGGGTTAAATGGGGACAATCAGGTCTGTTCATTTGCTGTGCAACAGGGGGCAGGCTTCAGCCAGTTTGCTTCTGTCAGCCACAACGTGAACACATTAGGCTACTAATGATTTACATTCCCAAAAGCATTTTTTATACAGTATATTTACATACGCATATTGTTTATTTATTTATAAACCTATATTATTTTATAAATTGGGAAATGCACATCTTCTAAGCAGGGCCACAGAGAATTATTATTACTGCCAGTAATTTAGTGCAATAAATGTAATGTCGTAGTGGTAGTTTCTCGGAATGACCTTATGCTGTGCTGAGCTCAGGGTGCTATCCTACAAAGCTGGTTCAGGAGTAAACCAGGTTAAGTTAAGAGGTATGTCATCTAATAGAAGAGCCGGGAGTCCTCATTTCTTAAGAACACACAGGAAGGACCCAAGGCAGATCAGCCATGATAATAATCAGATCAGCCAGGGATTTCAAACTCAGGCCCGGGGGCCAAAACTGGCCCATGGTGTAATTTTATTTGGCTCGTGGCATAATTTCAAATGTGTATTACAGTTGGCCCCATTATAGCATATTAAGATTTAAACATGAAATTTGGTGTGTCACCAGAATATGAGTAGGCCCAGGCCAGTGAAACAGCTCACACTCAAATGCAACAGAATATGTGCTGGTTGAACTATTGATGGGAATCTGTGTGTGGTTTTTAATTATGATTTAGGGCTATCAGGTGTGTTTGTATAATTTTTTTAAATAATAAATATTGAGTTTGGCTGGCGACTTCACTCCAGATTTTGATTTTGGTCCTCAGTCAATTTGATTTTGACACCCTGATAGTAGAGCCAGTAGAGCACTAATGCTATTGCTCAGAGGCACATCTTGCCACCAGGCTAGGCAGGCAGCCCCTTGGGCCCCCAAGACCCTAGATGGTGAACAACCGCTCACATTTTACTACAGCAATGGCGTGTTTCAAATGTTTATTCCTTTGAAATTTCGCCTGGGGCCCCAGCTGAATCTAGAGTCGACTCTGCTATTGCTCAGTGCTGTATGCTTAATCAAGTGTAGATCCTGGCTTTTATGTTCTGGCTGATTGACTACGACACAGAGAGAGAGGTTTAGATCAGGGGTTCCCAACCTTATCCAACTAAGGGGGCCCACTTGATATATTCATTCAGGGGCCACCTCTAAACCAATAAACAATACAGTAAATATGTAGTCATTTGCAACACACACACAAATATTATTTTCATTTGTAGAAAATGGTTTCAAGGCACAATTGAAATACCTTCAAGGCCCACAGTTTGAGAATCACTAGTTTAGATGACTCCAATGTCTTATTTAAATGTTTTTAATTAAACTGCTCATTGGAGACTGGTCAAACCCATGATTTCAAACTTCTGTACTAACCCTGTTACATAGATTTTTTGAGAATAAAGTACACTTGACTTGACTTGATTGCTTATAGCGAAATGCTTGATCAAGTGTACATCCTGCCTTGTATGTGCTGGCTGAGTGACTACGGCACAGAGAGAGATGAATAGCTATGCAAATTATCACTCTCTCTCCCTCCAGGTGGATACAGTATGCTTGACAGAAACTGAAGTCCAAACCTTAAATTATTCAACAGCTATCCCTCAGGAAAAGGGTCCAACAGAAAAAGAAACGGAATGTGTTGTCAGTCACCACAGCCCTTGTAGGAAGGAATATGTTTATTGAATTTTAACCAAATATATTTTGAAACATGAACACTGGTTCTGCTGTTTGATGTAGAATCAAGTATGAGAAAAAGCTGTGGCCAAGGTCATCGTGAGAAGGATGAAAAGAGTTTTGACGACCTTCATCACAGCTTCTGTCATACCGCACCTGTTCCATTGATTTTAAATCAAACAGCAAAGCCCTTGTTCATTTGGGAAAGTAAACTGTCACGGAATGATCCTCCTGTGTGTGTCATTTCGTTCACTTTCCAAAGGAGTTCTGTTTGAGTTTGAATCAAAACTGTCATAGCAGAACTATTTCTCCACACTTTTTTTTCTGTCCAGCTTGTGTCTTCAAAAAGGCACTCGGATGATTTAAGTGAAGTCATCGATAAATGCGGACAGGACAGGTAGTTACACCCTTTGTCACCGCATCAAAACACACATCAAACAAACTACTGGATTGATACTCCCTTAAAACAAACAAACAAACTGTCACTGCGATCTAGCTTTTGTGCTGTCATACTTTGTTTCAGCAGTTCTGTCTAATACACTCGGAAAACCCAGTAATACTAACATTACAAAACACGGATGCATGGCAATTAACAGTTGCGACAGTGCAAACACTGAAAGAAACCCAAGTCAACGAAATAAATACTTAATGAGAAATACCACCTCTATACACTGTGCTATATTCTGACTGAAGGAGGGGAGGACACACCAAAGAAACAGAGGTGACAGCCCTTACTGGTTTACTTGACTGCAGTAGGAGTACTACTACTAATAATAACAATAATAATAATAATACTCAACTTCCTCCAAAAATATATTACAAAGTCAAGTGCCTGTCTCGTTCCTTACCAGCACGACATACAATCAACCAGCTCACTATCAACTCAACCAAACCAGAGCTCCACATCGACTCCACATCCTGTCAGAATAAGTCCCTCACATGCATCCTCAGCCCTTCCACATCGTCTCATAATAAAGTCACTCACATCCTCACACCATCCCATCCCATGCCAATCAGACGTACTCCTTTAAGGGCACGCCGCTGGCGCTGACGGAGATGGGTTTGGGCGGGTCTGGCGCGGAGGGCACGGAGTGCCTGGTCATGCTTCGGAAGCTGCGTGCCAGGTACCCTCCGCGTCTGTATCCCCCGCCGCCACCGCCCCTCTCGATGTGCGGGCAGGTGCTGCTGAGCACGGCGCCGCTGATCATGAGGATGACGGAGGCCGCCCAGCCCAGGTAGATGGCCTGGCCCAGCTCGCGCTTGTTGACGAGCGGCACGTTGGGGTTGTAAAAGTCCTGCACCACCGTGTTGGCGGTCCAGGAGATGGGCACCAGCACGCACAGCCCCGTGAGGATGAAGAGCACGCCGCCGGACAGAGCTATGCCGGCTTTGGCATGGCGGTCGTCCGCGGCACAGGTGGTGCACTTCATGCCGCAGCAGGACACGGTGCATGAGAGCCACCCCAGGAAGATGGCCAGGCACATCAGGGCGCGGGCGGCCTGTATGTCCGGCGGCAGCGCCAGCATGGAGTCGTAAGTCTTGCACTGCATGTGGCCCGTAGTCTGATAGATGCAGTTCATCCAGATCCCCTGCCACACGATCTCCGACGTCAGGATGTTGCTGCCGATGAACGCCGTCACCTTCCACTGCGGTAAGGCGGTCACTGCGATGGCCATGATCCAGCCGGTCACGGCGCAGGTGAAGCTGATCAGCTGCATGCCCGTGTTCACCATGGCTCCTTCCTCGCGGCTTCCCACTCCCGGCCACAACCTGGACCCGATGTTTGCAGCGGGTGGGGGGCGCTTGGCTTAGCTGGCGATGGAAGATGGTTGGAGGAAGAGGCCCTGCTGTGTGCAGTGAGCCCCCACCCACCCTCTTCCCTTTGTCTTGGCCTCTGCTCTTTTTTTTTCCTTCTCGTAGGCTACTCCAGATGTTAAAAAAAATAATAAAATCGCCTATCTTACTTTTGTTTTGGGTTTGCCGACTTCTGTTGGCTCCGACTAGTTTGAAAAAAGGCACCAAAAAAGTGTTGTGTTGTGAGGATCCGGAATTCTTCCTCCAGATAGATGGAAGAATCGGATCCTCACTGGTGAGCTCGAAGGGTTCTAACCTGAACCTGTTGCTGCCTTTTGTTTTTTTCCTCTCTCTCTCTCTCTCTCTCTGTCTCTCTCTCTCTCTCTCTCTCTCTCTCTCTCTCTCTTTCTCTCTCTCTCTATGACTAACCCCTCCTAGTCACCATCCTTTTTTCCCCATGAAGTTTCCCCACAGACTTTCTCCAACGGCCTTTTCCTGTCGAAGCTCGAGACCAATAAATTATTGATGAGTGAGAGGGAAGGGCCCTGCTCCAGTTTGACAGCTTTGACGTGCTGGACTGACCTACGCATGAAAAAAAACGCAGTCCACTTGATGATTGGTCCACAGCGCCAGCTAGAATACAATACAATACGACACAATACAATGGCTCGGTAACGAACGGCTGCCCGCAAAACCGCAACTGCTCCCCCTCTCTCAGCTACTGCCGGTGTGACAACTAAGCCCGGTCTGTCGTCACAGGCAGCGTGTCTAAGTTTACCATCCAAGTTCAGGGTCGGCTTACTCAGATGGGTGTCGCTGATAAAAATTTGATGCAGTAGGCCTACGCCGCCGCCAACCACTGAAGATGGATCTTTTCCAGGTAGCCATGAAAACCAGTGAGGTCCAAGAAATTCAGACGAGCTGGTGGTCAGACATTGATGCGGCCAGGACAGACAAAAAAAACCCCAAACAAACAAAAAAAACCTGCCCCCTCTATCTGCCTAAACGTCCAGTGACAAAAGAATAAACCAGCATTGTTGTCTGGAGATGTTGGTTTTGACTTGGCAGGTCTGTAAGCAACAGAAAAATGAATCCTCAAGTGTCCTTTAGTGGTTTGCCCCGCTCACTCAGCTCAGGGTGCCTGATGTGCGTCCATCCAGTAGCTGTCCAGCGTCGTGGTGGTTGGTGGTTGTGGAGGTGGTAGAGGTGGTCTCGCTCACCCTTGAGAGAGTCAATGGGTTGGGTCTGCGGGGGCGCAAAGCAAACCCCTGCCGCCTGGGCAGCAGTGTAAACAGACCAGCAGGCAGGCAGGCAGGCAGGTAGACAAAGAGGGAGACTGGCAGGCAGGCAGACAGGCAAGGAGGGAGTCCGACAGGCAGGATACAGGGGAAGGCAGGCAGGCAGACCCGATCAGCTGTTCAGCTCCCTGCCCTCCAGACGTCCTCCTCAAGTGGTTTTCAAGAGCCCTCCTACCAGATTGGGAACGAGGGATGAGGGAGGGAGGGAGGGAGGGAGGGATAGAAAGGGAGAGGGAGGAAGGGAAGGGGGAAGGATGGAATCGGGTCCCGACAGACAGACAGAGATGGAGTCAGGCCCTCATTGGCCTCCCCATGCCCTGGTGTGGTGGACTTCTCTCCTCTCCTCTTCTCTTCTCTTCTTTGTACCAAAGGTTCTGAAATTCAGCAGCCTGATGTAACAAAAGGCATCAAATCACTCAGAGACGTGGGTCTGCATGGACAGGCAGGCAGGCATGGTTGGTGTGTGGCCCATATCTCTCATGTGTTGGTGTGTGGCCCATATCTCTCAATGTCGGGGAATCACGTTGTGCAGTGAGTGAGTAGCAGCAGACAAAAGCCTCCACTAAACCTATGAAGGGGCAGGGAGAGGGGAGAGCCAGCCATTGAGAGAGAGAGAGAGCGAGTGAGTGAGGCAGGCGGGGAGAAAGGGAGAGAATGAAAGAAAAGGGGGATGTGAGGGAGGGGAGACATGTCTGTATGGATCAATCAGAACAAAGGATAAAACTGAAGGGGGGGCCTCAGCTGTGTGGCTCTCCACACAAGTATTGGCAGAGGACGCGCTCAACTTCTTGGAAAACCGAAAAGCTTTTGGGTGCGAGATAAAAAGCGTCAACTTAAGGAAGAAGAAATCCGCACTCACAAACTGCGTCTCATTATTTATTTATATTACCACCATGTCCAAAAAGCAAACGCGTTTCGGCTAACAAGCCTTCATCAGTGCGTGGTACCTCCACACAAACACAAGAGGATGGGAGACAGGCTTTGGCCCTGCTTTATTGTGCATCATCGTTAAAGAGAGAAAATGCTCTGCAGCCTCTTTGTGCAGACGTGCCCGTCAGCGGGCCTGTTCACTCCTTGCTGAAATGACTTACCTACATCATAGCAACATTTCTAACTATGACAGTGCAGAGAGCCTTACATAACTGGTAAGGAAATTAATCCGGCTCGAAGGACCAATTATGTTAAGGAAATTAATTAAACTAATGAATTAGATGAGACCACGACAAGTTGATCAGAGTTTGCAATTGGCTTTCACGAAAGGAGACAGCGAGTAGCTCTGGAAAACATGTTCCTCGCATGGCATCCTCTGTCTCTCTGTCTCTCCTTCCCAGTAGGCCGTTTATTAAGCAGCACAGAATGAATGGAAAAACACAGGGGTCACAATGTACAGTAGGGAGAGAACACTCCCCTACCCTCTTGTCAGTAGCAGAGGCAGCCTTGCAGGTGTTCACGAGAGTGCACACAGAAACGGAGTTTAACCAGAAACATACAGAAAGGAGAACCAAGTTTTAACTAAATATTAGAATTGATCTTACAGTAACTGATTAAAAGTTGGTCATAACAATTTTGGTGACAATTTAGGTTATAACAGAGGCTCTGCACAAAGGGATTAAAGGGACGAAGAGGGGGCCTGTGTGTGAGAGTGATTGTTTTTCACTGGAAAGGTGTGAAGGAAAAGGGAAGCGATTTCTTGTTGTATGACACAGTTTAAAGAGATAAAAGAGTCTTTAATAATAATGATATACAAAGGGTGAACATGATATACAAAGTGAACATGATTGTTTTCACTGCAACGGTACGAGGGAACAGGGGAAGCTTATGCCCAGATTTCTCGTTGCGGAACACAGTTTAAAGAGAGAATAATAAAGATATGAAAAGGGTGTTTCACTGGAAAGGTGTGAGGGAAGTTGAAAGGCCCCAAAGTTGAAAAGCAGATGCAGCCAACACCCCAGGGGCGGAAATATAGGGGAGGCAAGTAGGGCATTTGCCCCTGGGCCCATGGACCTCCAGTATTGGTGGTGGGGGCCCTATTATGGCCTTTGAAGGCTGTATGGGAGGCCCTATCAGTGTCAGTGCCCTGGGGCCCTGTGTTCAATTGTTCCGCCACTGCAACACCCTCAAGACTTGGCTCCACCTGTGGCTGTGTAGTTGGAATTGCGGGAAGCAGTCGAGAACTGTTTCCTGTCAGATACCATAGCCAAAAAGCTTAATGATTTATTAACATCACAAACATTGTTTTTAAGTCAAATCATGATTGTGTGGCTATCATGAAATAAAAACTTCACGGACTGCCTAAGTAAGCACATAAATTAGTTGGCTTTATCTCTAATCTTGTTTTAATATCATTAGGCGAATAACCATTTGGAATTCGAAAAAAAGGCATTGCAGCCAGGAACATTTTTAGGCCAAATAGATGGACTATTGTGTAGTAGATTTTCTATAATAACCGGATGTTTCTTACAACAAACGCTGTTCGTCAAGGATTTCAGTGGTGTTCAGTGTACTCTGTCCTTATCTTGAATGCTCAAAATACTAGTGCAGGGAGAGAGGTAGCATCAGCAGGGTCCATGTCGATGAATTAAATATCACGGCTACAAGATCCCCAGCTCAAGTTTCCTTCCTCGTGTGGCCTTCTCTCCATGGCAACAGTGGCCATGGATACAGGGATGGGACACAGGACTCAGGAAATGAATGAGGTGGGATACACAAAGAGAAGACAGCTAGATGGAAGGCGGAGGAGAGAGGGGGTATGGGGGCATGGGATTTTGAAGTGAAATGCTCCTCCTAACATACAACAAAATGTTATTTTTGGATAAACGCTTGCAACATTTGGTTTGACGAAACTGTAATAATGTTCTACTAAAAATTAGAAATGAGTCGACTGGAAACAGAAAAGAAACATTTTTCTCAGTGGTTTTCTCTGTGCCTTAAAAAAATGGAGTACACTAAGGCCTTTAGGCTATTTTGCCATTTATTGTCCTATATTTTCTTCCCTCTTGTTGCATTTGTGAATACATCAACCGCGGGCTATAATGGCCTGTAATCAGCCTTCTCCAGTTACTGAGCAAAGCTATCGTGCCAATGGGAGGCCATTAATTAAGAGTGTCATTCGGTGTTGCCAAGACGCTGGGTGCGTTCCAATATGCGACCTTGCGTCCTCCACTTGTGCTTGTGGCCTCGTACCAGGAAGTAATGTCATGATGACATCACTGACAACAGCATTATATTTCAATATCTCGCAAAAGCTCAATTGTAAAGTCAATTTCTCATTTGCAAACTGGATGGTGAATGAAGAATAGTCCCTCAAAAATTGTTTTGGCTAGGCTGACAGCGGGGAAACTATTGTTTTCTCCACGGAGGTGGGGCCAGAAGGCGGGGCGAGGCCCCAAGCACAAGTGGAGGACGCAAGGTATTATATTGGAAGGCACACGCAGTGTTGTCCCCGTCTCATGTTTTCTCATGAGGCATCCTCTGGCTCCTTAGTGAATACTGCCCCCTAGTGGAATTCATGTGTAGCAGGGAGAGGACAAACAGGTCCGGGACAATATACCCCTTTGAAAGTCATCTGAAAGGGCCTCCTTTTATTTCTCAATATATAGTATGTAAAACGTACAGGGAGGCCCTTTCAGATTACTTTGTCTCGTGCCCAGCAAATATATTGGTGTTACATTGGTCTCCAGGAAACAGAAAGTTGGCTCGTAACGTGCACACTGCGAACTGTTATGACAACGTGGACGTCAGGCTCATCTGGATAACATCTCTGGTAACACACAAGTCACATGCGGAAAAGTGCAGAAATCAGTATAAAATGCGAACGGTTCACAGATTAGCACTTTAGTTAACATAACTGGTGCGGAACGCCATAACTGTTCGCCCTGGAAACAGCAGTTCTACTAGAGGTCTTGTGCTCTAAAACCAGTATGAAGGCCAAAGAGTGAAATAAGTACACACACAAATACAGCTGCTTGAGAGAGGCATTAAAATACCGATTTATTACTTAGTTTGCACAATAAAACACAAATATTCCCTGCAGGCTAAAAAAAATAATAAAACAAAAAAAGGATTTTAACATGTCACTTTAGCAATACAGCAACTGACCCAAGCACCCTGTCAGAAGTCTGGCTATTACACCCCCCACCCACAGCTCTTCCCCCTCACAAACCCAAGGGTGCCCCCCCCTGACACCACCCCTACCCTCACCTCCCCCATTGCTACGAGTCACACAGCTTGGAACACTAGGGTTAAAATAGCACAGCGCTACACACCAGTATCAGAAACTGAAAAAAGAAAGAACAAAAAACAAAAAGGATAACAAAAAAAGTTAAATTACATCAAATAACAAGTCCTTATATATAGATATCAAAGATGAATTTGTAAAAAATAATAAGATCATGCTCTGTTGATGTCTGAGGATGGTGATGAGGGGCAAGGGTGTGTGTGTGTGTGTGTGTGGCGGGGGGGGTGTATAAGGAAAGACCTAAACATTTAAAAAGAGGTAATCCTGTTGACGCGGGCCCTACCAGGGGGAGGGGTGGGGGGCTGAGACCCACTTCAGGGAAGTGCATGTAAGGAGAGGTGGAGGTCGAGGGGGGTAGATAGGTGGGTGGGAAACAGTGCTGTTCGTTAGAACGCATGCAGAGGCAGTCTGCGTGGCGCGCATGCACACTTCGCCATTTCAAAGCAGAATTGTACAAACAGAATGCATGGTAATTTGGCAGACTGCTTCTGCCTGCGCTGCCACAAACATGCCCAAGGTGAAGGGGGTGGGGGTGATACCATGGGCAGACAGTGGAGGACGGTAAAATGCCACAATAAGCAAACAGGAGAACAGAGGACAGGAGGAGAAAAAGAGGGGGGGGTGGGGTGCGAGGAAAAGAGAGGAGCAGGAGGAAAGAGGGAGAGCAGAGAGAGGGAGAGAAGAGAAGAGGAGGATGAGGGAGGGAGAGAGGGAGGGAGGGTGGGTGTGAGTCTTCAGCAGCCTCGGATTGAAGAATGTACCTCGTTTGACTTTTTGAGAGCGCATGAAAAGACTCCAGAGACCTCATCTCTGTAACCGACCCCCCTCACGCCCCCCAGACACCCCCCAGCACACCTGCCGTCCCCATGCCAACACCCCCCCCCCCCCCCACCCCACCTCAGCTTGTGCCACAGGGTTGACATAACATCTGTAGAAATCGCCATTTCCTTCCCTACAGCGCCCTCTGTTGTTCACCGGTTGTTAAAACTGACACTGAATATTGCTACCCCAAAAAGTCTCACTTAAAATACTTTGACATACTTTTTATTGTTTTTATTGTCTTTAAAAAAAGAGAAACTTTTATAAGATCTTTCTGTTTGTCATAATAAATAATCTCTAATAAGAGTTTACTCTTCTTGATTTTTATCATAAAGGACAAATAACTCTGGCATGCAAGCGAGCAAGGTCTAAAAAGGTTTTTTTTGTCGTTTAAACGATTTAACGAAGCCTAAAGATCTAATCCATCAAAAAAGCACATTTTTGTCCACTGATTGAGACGAGCAACACATGAGGAAAGATAGAAAAGAAGTCAAAATTAAAAAACTAGCACAAGAAATACGCACATCGTAAGGGATCAAACCAACAGTCATGGCAACATACAGAACAAGCAGTTACAGCCTTTTTTGAAAAGAGAAAACAAAAAGCAATATCAAGAAACATTAGGTCGGGTTTATATTGCTTCTGCAGTGATGAGTTTGAAAGTGGAAAAAAAAAGACAACACCTGATAGGAAATTGAGGTGTATTTTGTGAGGAAATGGTGGAGCCAGCATTGGGAGAGGTTGTGTGGTTTTCGAGAAGAGGAGGCCTTGGGCCATGAAATGCCTAATGTAGTAATGAGCAGCCAGGTAACACTACATTCACTCCAGCGTCACATATTCCAAGCTACCTGGTTTTACCTGTCCAACTCAAACAGGTAAGCACACCACCTGGCATTGGCCTTTTTCAATTGGACAGGTAAAACCTGCTCACTTGGAATAAGTGGCACTGGGCATGATCGTGATGAAGCAGTGCTGCTTTTGCTAGGCAGTGGGCATGCACACTTTGCCAGTTTGATGCATTCTGGTTAGAAAGTGTGCATGCTCGCTGCCTAGCAAAAGCAGCACTGCTTCATCACGATTGTACCAACTGATGAATCCAAGTTGCCCACCCTCCTCTCCATCTCTACTTCCCTCTATCCCCCACCCCGCCATCTTGGTCCGGGTCGGGGTTCTCTACGCCCCCCCGGAGGTGCGGCGCTCAAACTCATTCATAGCAAACCTGCTGCTTTAACCGGTGGTTTATTACAAAAGGGTTTCTGCCGAACGCCGCCCTCCCTGCCGGGGGCGTGGAGCCCCCCGCCCCCCCGCCGTCCCCTTACAATGACCACACCTACGCCCACTAGACCCTCCCACAACACAGTACACAGACCACACCCACTAGTTCATCATACCCCACCCCGTACACTGACCACACCCATAGGCATCAGGCCCTACCCACAACCCCACCCCACACACGTACAAATGGACACCTCTACGCGAAAACCAACAAGCCAATAAGCAGAGCCCATTAAGGGACTCCTCCCTTTCTGGCAAGTTAATCATCCAATCAGTGAGGGGCAGTGCTTATGAAGACTGAATGAACCAATGGCTGGCATTAAAAATCGGCTTATTTTTCAACGTTTTCTCCACGTTTTTACACAAATAAATCAAAAAAGGGAACACCAACATTTAGAAGTACAGACTTAGCAATAGATATAGATACACATGGTCAAATACACACGATAAGGATAGAAACTGTTTTTGTTTTTTGTTTTTTTTGTTAAGTGTAAAAACTGAAAAACCACTGTCTGCTGCTTCCTTCGTTTCTTGCTCGTCAGCTTCTGCTAGTTTTTATTTCATCTCCTTTAAACTCTGATGATTGTCACTTTTTGAAAAGTTGCACTCTGCCAAACATAATGATTCAACCATTTAATAAAACATACAAGCAAATGATCTGCAACCTAAAAACAACAAAGAACCAAAAAAAAGAAAAGAAAAAGAGAAGGAGAAGAGAAATGCCTCTGCGAAACCAGTTGGCAAGATCCTGAAACAGTGCAATTGAACGACCACGTGTCCACTCTTTAGGACGAGAAGTCGATGTGAGGATAAAGGTTAACTAAATAATAGTAATAATAATAATAATAATAAAAACAAAAACAAGAAAAGTCTAAATAGTCAAAGCTTAGTCAAAGTCTAACGTACAAACCGACTCCATCTACAGAGTTAAAAGAACAGCCATCAGAAGCTGAAAGGAGAGCAAGCTCTCGAACCCAAATCCCTCTCTCCAAAACGCCCGGGCGGGATACTAAGAAGCTGGTTCAGGAGTAAACCAGAGAGGTATAAGAAGCTGGTTCAGGAGTTAAGAGGCAAACCATCTAATAGAAGAGCCTCAATGGTGACTCCAGGCTCTTCTATTAGATGATTTACCTCTTGACTTCGCCTAGTTTACTCCTGAACCAGCTCCTCAGTATAGGCCCCAGGTTAAGTTAACCTTGTGGTTGATGTAAATCATCTAATAGAAGAGCCTGGAGCCTTCTTAACTAAATGACACCTGCTGGTATATCTATTAGTAAGTTTACCACTTACTGTAGGTTAACGAAGTCTGGTTCATCACTTAACCCATGTTCTTAGTATACTCCCCTGGCCCACCCCGCTATCCAACAACACTACTCATGCACGCACGTCCCACAAACAGACCTGCACACAACTATAAATAAATCAACTCTGCCGAGAGCACCGCAAGCGTCTTCAACTCAACAAGCCTCCAATCTCCAACATCGTTGCGTTGCTCTCCTCTCCCAAACTCATCACCATCACGATCATTTATAATAAACAACAACAGTTAACAAGAGCAACAACGATGCATTTTCTAACTCTAAGAACAGTTAAGATAAGTCACAAAAAGTCTCTTATTTATATTAAACTCTTACAAATCTGATCTGAATTCATAAATGCATAAAAGGTGTGAGGGGTGGAAAATAAGAGAGATAGATTGTGAGTGCCCACTGCTTGCCTTGCCCTGCCACGTCGACAACAAGACAAAACCTTCAAACCAGGAAGACCAAAAGGGTCTTAGCGCTTAGCTGACCAGACTAGCGGTTGCAATTCACCTGAAAATGTCAAAATGCAACAACGTCTGCCCATTTCCTCATACCTCAACCTCGTTGCTGTGTTAAAAAAACCCAAAACGACAGCACACGGTCGTCACCCTGGACATCACGTCGCCGCGGCAACGAGTGTGACTTCCAGAATGCCTGTTCGAAGCCTGCCACACACACGCCTTTTTAATTTTTTTCATTTTTTTTTTCTAAAGGAACACAATACTTGAGCCTGCTACAAAACCACCGACAGCTTATGCAAGTCAGTAAAATCTACCGAAAAGACGTTTATATAGACGTTACTATTCATATATATTTATATATGCGTGTGTAAATATAAAAACAACAACTGAGGCATGTACAGCAGTTATCTCCTTGGTTTCCCTTTACAATTCAGTGGCCTGCCATGAAACGCACACGTCTTCATGCACACACACACATGCACACAGACCCACAGACCCACAGACACACACACGTACAGACACACAGACACACACACGCACACCAGCACTTGCAGCTAGTTTTCGCTGAACAGGAGATAGTAGGAGTAGTAGCAATGGGCAATGAGCTACCCAGGTCACCTCGCTTGTAAAAGATTTTGTAGAGGAGAAAAAAGTTAAAACACAGTTGTAAAAAGGAACGAACAAAGAGTAAGAGAGAGAGAGAGAGAGAGAGAGAGAGAGAGAGAGAGAGAGAGAGAGAGAGAGAGAGAGAGAGAGAGAGCTAGATAGAGATAATAAGAAGGAAAAGAAATCATTGTCATCACCTTTGAAAGTTTAAAATGCCCCACCGTATAACTAACCCACCCTCCCCTCACCCGCCCGCCCGCTTGCTGCCCAATAGACATTTTGTGACATTTCTGTTGCCCCGTGGGGCTTGAGGTAAGAGTGAAGAGAGTCCTGCTTAGCTGAGAGAGCCCAAAGCTTCACCTGCCACCCGCTGGGCAGCGGGGCAGGTGCCACTTGCGCTCAGTGAATTCTTTACAAAATGAAAATGAAAATTAAAACCATAAAAGAACCACAAAAATAAATGATTGACAATACATTTCAACATTCAAAATGTAGGGGAAAAAAAATGGCTCCACTTGGGTTTTTCGAGCGTGCATGTGTGGGATTTTTTTTTTGTGTCTTTTTCCGATTTTGTTTTTCTGTGTGCAATTTCAAAAACCCAAAAGCCTCTCAGTGCTGGATTGCTGGTACAAGACGGAGGTTCTGTCATTGGGGGGGAGGGGCGGGGGGAGGTGTCTGCTGGACTTGGACAGACGACCATCCCCGCAACTCTGGCTTTACAGAACATCTCCGTCGCAGAGAAAAAAGCCACACGCGCACACACGTAGAGACAGAGAATAGGAGACAGAGAGAGAGCGAGAGACAGAATTATAAATGATCGAAAACAAAAAAGAAACAAAAAGTAAAGAAAAGTAGATGAACGAAATAGATTTGTTTTGTGTTAAAGAGAGAGAGAGAGAGAGAGAGAGAGAGAGAGAGAGAGAGAGAGAGAGAGAGAGAGAGAGAGAGAGAGCGAAAGAGAGAGAGCGAAAGAGAGAGAGAGAGAGAAAGGGAAGGTCTCTTGTCTCTTTGCTGGTTGGGGTGTGTTGGTTAGGCGAAGTACATGGTGTGCTGGGTGTCATAGTGAATCTGGACCGCCTTGGCCAATGCCTGCGGATCTCGACCGTTACTCTGGCCCGACACGTGGCTACCCTCCGCACTGCATCATGGGAGAGAGAGAGAGAGAGAGAGAGAGAGAGAGAGAGAGAGAGAGAGAGAGAGAGAGAGAGAGAGAGAGAGAGAGAAAAACATTGGTTAGCATTTTCAAGAATATTAGTTATTATAAAATCAAACACCTGTGTTGTGTTGTGTTGTGTATACTATGCACGTGTGTAAGTGTGTGTGTGTGTAAGTGTGTGTGTGTGTGTGTGTGTGTAAGTGTGTGTAAGTGTGTGTGCACTATGCACGTGTGTGTGTGTGTGTGTGTGTGTGTGTGTGTGTGTGTGAGTGTGAGTGTGAGTGTGAGTGTGAGTGTGAGTGTGTGTGTGAGTGTGTGTGTGAGTGTGTATACTATGCACGTGTGTAAGTGTGTGAGTGTGTGTTTCGCCTCACCTGTCGTGGTCCTTGTCCACCAGGTGGTATCGGGCGCGGAAGGCCACGAGGCGGGCGTAGTAGGCGGGGGCGGGGATGGAGACGGAGCGCGTGCAGCGCACGTAGGTGTGGCACAGCTGATAGGTGAGCAGCTGAAGCTCGTCCGCCGTGAAGCAGTTGTCGTCCCACAGCACGTGGTAGTGGGAAGGACGACTCGTGCCCTGAGGAGAGGAGAAGAGAAGAGAAGAGAAGAGAAGAGAAGAGAAGAGAAGAGAAGAGAAGAGAAGAGAAGAGAAGAGAAGAGAAGAGAAGAGAAGAGAAGAGAAGAGGAGAAGCGAAAGGAGGAGAGGAGGGGAGAGAAAGGGAGTGGAGAGGAGGGGAGAAGGGAGAGGAGAGGAGAGAGCGTGAGAGGTGAGGAGGGGAGACGGAAGAGAGTGTGAGAGGTGAGGAGGTGAGGAGGGTAGGAGGGGAGAGGGGAGAGCGTGAGGGGTATAGAAAAAGTGAGTGAGTACCGATAAGCTATAAACAACAAGCCCGTCTGACACCTAGGAATAAAAATCATTCTTTGAGTTCAAGTCAAACATATAGCTGTGCCGTGCATGGCATGGCATGCCCATCAAGTCATTAATAAGCACTCTAGACTAAAAACGAAAGGCTGTTGCAGTGAAGCCCGGATCGCAAGCAGAGCAGTGCCCCCGGCAGTTCAGCTGAATAATAATTGAGCCAATTTCACAAAGACGAGACAAAAATGCGACAATTTATCCCAAAATTAACCAAAAGCGGAACAAAAAATAAACCGCACATAAAATAAAGGTCTCATGCACCAAATTAAAAGGTTCCCTCAGTCTTTCACATAGTACACGCATGTGGATCAACGACTCAATAGGCAACTGGCTCTTTTTGCCGGACAGGTGGGAGATGTACAAGCGTTCTTTTCTCAAGTGTTTCGTCTCATGTCGAGTGTCTCTGGCGCACATGTGCAAGCTTCTGGTCCTCACCTGAATGCCGGCGTGGCTGCACAGGTAGAAGTCGAACTCGGAGGGGTGCGTGATGGTGCTGTCCACCGTGGTGCCTGCTGGGACGTTGCCACTCTTCCCCACCTGCAGGGGGCAAGGCAAGCAACATAGAGCACACAGGGAGGCCAGGTGAGAATACACAAGCAAACAGGACATGCACTGCATTTACAAACATCAAGCACAATCTTCATGAAATGTCTTGCTTTAAAAATATATTGAGTGAGATATCACTTTCTTTGTTCTCTGAACTTCAACTTTTCAACTTTAGTGTCCCCAAAAGGGGCGATTAGGTGTGCAGCAAGACATAAGCACATATAGACAGCAACAACATATGCCACAGGACAGACATGAAGTGCAGTGGTCAATAAAAGGTTAAAATGACCATAAATATGGTTATAAAAAAAGATTTAAAAAAACACATCATGAATAAATAAAATAAGAACATCATCATAAAATACCATAAACAACGCCAGGGATCAGGTCAAGAAATCAATCAGTGGGGATGTGAATTTTAGTACTGATCAGGTTTCCCTGCCTTACACCTGAACCTGGACTACTGAGGGCTTGTGCACAAGGACTTCCATGTACTTTGATCTCTACTCCTCCTCCACTAGATGATCTCAGGGAGGCGCAGGAGCCATTCACCCTCTCGGCCTCATCAGAGCAGAAGAGCCTAGTGTGCATATCATGTGTATCTTATGTGGAACCAGAAGACCCTGCTGTATGTGTGATGTGTGTCTTATGTGTATCTTATGTGGAACCAGAAGACCCTGCTGTATGTGTGATGTGTGTCTTATGTGTATCTTGTATTATGTGTATCTTATGTGGAACCAGAAGACCCTGCTGTATGTGTGATGTGTGTCTTATGTGTATCTTGTATTATGTGTACTTATGTGTAACCAGAAGACCCTGCTGTGTGTGATGTGTGTCTTGTGTGTATCTTGTATTATGTGTAACTGACCCTCTCTGCCTTGTAGGAGCAGGACGAGCCTGGTGTGTATATCATGTGTATCTTTATGTGGAACCGGAAGACCCTGCTGTGTGTGTGACTGATGTGTATCTTTATGCATTATGTGTAACTGACTGACCCTCTCGGCCTTGTCGGAGCAGAAGAGGCGGGTGTGGTGTCTCTTCTGGACCACGATGTAGGTGATGCCGGGCCGGTAGTCCTCCTCCAGGCTGATGCACGCTTTCCTGATGGCAATCAGCTCCGGCCACGCCACCTGGGACACACACACACACACACACCAAGCCAGCATGGAAGAACATTAGCCCAATAGATGCAGAAAGACACAGAGAGAGAGACACACACACACCAAGCCAGCATGGAAGAACATTATCCCAACAGATGCAGAGGGACCCAGAGAGACCCAGTGAGACCCACACAGACAGACACGCAGACGCACGCACAGACAGACGCACACACACAGACAGACGCACAGACGCACACAGAGACAGACAGACAGACAGACAGGCACACAGACACGCGCACAGACGCACACTCACCTGCTTCATCTGTCCCTCGGACACTCCTCCGCGGTAGTAGATGATGCGCGTGGGCTTGAAGCGCGTGGACTTGTAGAACTGGATGAGCAGCTCCCGCACCATGTTAGTCAGGTCCTGGATGACCTGTGGGGAAGACAGCCGCAGGGGAATGGCAATGATTAGGGCCAGAGCCATGGAAGTCAGTTAGGCTACATGTAGAACGTTCATTATGACTTATATTTTAGTAAAAGTTAGTTTTTCTGTTACTACAGACATGTAAACGTTTTTTTTTTTTTTTTAAACCATTTACCTGACATGTTTTGATGGTATAGCTTCCATCAGAGGGTCGCATGGATGTTAATGTGTGATGTGCTTTAGTTTAAAACATGCATCAGCTGATTTTAATGCACGTCACAGATTAACATCCATGTGACCCTCTGATAAAGACGGACGCTATACCATCGAAAATGTCAGGTAAAAGATAAAGAAAACTTTTACATGTCTGAAGTAAAAAAAAAAACTTGAAAAAAATAAGAGTTGGGCTAGTCTATAGAGTTAAACCACATTGGATTTTTTACTGTGTGTAGAAGGGATAAATCAAATACACGTGCATGGTCACCGACACTGAAGAGTGACACCACTCAGAACCATGGAAGTAAGAGATACGCTAAGCCCATTGATCTCTGTGTTCCATTTTCACACAAAGATGGTGCCTCATGGGGCCAATGACACACTGGGTCTTTCTCAAATGCAAGGCCAGTGTCCTTCCAAGTGTATCAGCCTAATTAGTCACGCCCAGTGATTGGATACTTTTTTGTGAACTCTACAGAATATCCAATCACTGGGTATGACTAAAAAAGGGTATCCAATCACTGGGCGTGACTAATTAGGCTGACACACTTGGAAGGACACTGGCCTTGCATTTGAGAAAGACACACAGATCACCATTGACATAGCTCCAAAACAGTTCCAGGAAGTGAGCGTGGAACATAGAAAATGCAGTAAAGGTAAATACAATTTATTTTCATTCAGTTTTATGTCATCTTTGTCTACTTTGTAGTGATTCTGTGTTAGTCTCTAGCGAAAAGAAAGCCGCTGCCTAGAATTATTTGAATCTACGTGAATCATGTCACCAACGGACTTCCTGATAACTCTGAATTTCATGGCTCTGGTTAGGGCTACAGTCGGACTGTAGATCACAGGGTTGCAGGTTCAATCCCCACCCTTACCAATCCCTTCCTCCCTCCATGGCTTAAGTGCCCTTTGAGCAAGCCACGTATTCGATCGCCACACTACTCCCAGGACTGTAACCAATACCCTGTTCATATTTTACAAGTTGTTTTGGATAAAAGCGTCAGCTAAGTGTAATGTAATCTATTTGTTATGTAGTATAACATAATGTACAGGGAGCCTACAGACATGTTTAGGTTGGAATTTACTACCTTTTCACTACCTCCAAATTTGTTTAATACCACTACGACGTTGAGCTTAAACTGAGTAAAGAAATGAAATACCTTTCCAAAGCCTATTAATAACATGAATTAATAATGTTTTTATAGCTTAACAAGGTAATTGTTGACTGAATGTTAGTACAAATTAATGCAGGGTATCTGCACAGGGTATCTGCTCCCTAGTCACTTTCTGCGCCAAACATTTGTCATGACCTGTTTATGAACTAGATTATGTAGTGTAGTGTCATGTAGAGTCATGTAGTTTCAATGTTGTGTTGTGTAGTGTAGAGTAGAGTAGTGTGCTAACCTCCTGGTTGAAGAGCTGTTCCTGATTTGCTTGTTCCTGCTGACGCGAGTTCTGATAAAGTTCAGAAATTACAGTTCAGTAACTGCGCATGGTCAATTTTCGCTGCTTGGCTCTGGTCGAGAAGCAGTTTTGCTGTTATGGCTCTGCAGTGCGCACGAGGTCTCGTGTCGCGAGCCACATTTAGAACAGCGAGAGTTTCCTTCGCTGAATTGCAATTGCACTAAATTGCGGCAATCATTAAGCAATGTTGCTTTCTAGCTCAGTTTAGTATTTTTTACACAAACTGCAAAAGGCAATGTACTGGTATCATTATCTGAAATACCAAGGCCGTTTTTACGTGCAGAAAATGCAAGCATGGAAACATTTGTCTAGTCTGCCGATGTGTGTTTACATTCGGTGGAAAAAGGCTAGAACTACCGTACGGTAGTCAGACTGCAGGCATTGTGCTGCGAGTTTGTAACGGATGTATCGTTTTTAACTGATGCATCGTTTTTGTTTGTTACATACTAATTCAGTCATTGTACTAATTCAGTCATTGTCATTTACACACACTAGAAAGAAAACATTGATATCGTATTCAACAGAATATTGACAGGTTTTCTCTCGTCAACTACCGGCACTGTGCTAACACGAGAACAAGGAAGTACCGGTAGCCGATATGACCAATCACAGCGCCTTTTGTTTGCAAGGTTCATGTACGTCCGTCGCCTAGTCAGGATATTTTTGTTTTTGTTTTCTTAAGTGTGCGACCAAGCGTGCAGAGGCTCTGCGTGGGGTGGGTTGGGGTCGGACACAGAGGCTCTACGCGCGTCTGCGCACAGAAGCATAAATTAGGCTTAAATGTAGTGTAAATGTGGAGTAGTGAAGTGTTGAGTAGTGTAGTGTAGTCAGTGGTGTAGTCTACTTTTTTGTGGTGGGTATACTGTATATTTGAGCATTTTTTGAGGTGGGTACACTGTATAAATTTGTGCTATTCTAAATAATGGATCAATCAATTTTATGTGGGTATACTGGAATCCCTGAAATTTTGAGGTGGGTATACTGCGTATACTTGCATTCTACGTAGACTACACCACTGAGTGCAGTGTCATGTAGTGTAGTGTAACTCTCCTTACCTCCTGGCTGAAGAGCTGCTCCTGGGACAGGTCCTGTCGCGAGGTCTGCACGCGCACGGTGGCGCAGTAGCGACTGGGGTGGCCGTCCATGCTGCCCACCACCGCCGCGATGGACGGCTTCTTGCCATCGCCCGCAGGGGGGTGGGTCACGTCCGCACCCAGGAAGATGACCGGCTGCTGGAACACAGAGGGGCTGGAGGAGGAAAGAGGAGAGGAAAAGGGGAGAGGAGAGGAAAAGAGGGGAGAGGAGAGGAAAAGAGGAGAGGGAGAGAGGAGAGGAGAGGGAGAGAGGAGAGGGAGAGAGAGAGGAGAGCAGAGAAGAAGAAAAGAGGAGAGGAGAGGAGAGGGGAGGAGAGGGGAGGAGAGGAGAGGGGAAGAGGAGAGGGGAGGAGAATAGGAGAGGAGAGGGAACGAGGAGAATAGGAGAGGAGAGGGAACGAGGAGAGGAGAGGGAACGAGGAGAGGAGAGGAGAGGAGAGGAGAGGGAAAGGGGGAGGAGAGGAGAGGGAAAGGGGGAGGAGAGGAGAGGAGAGGGAAAGGGAGAGGAGAGGGAAAGGGGGAGGAGAGGAGAGGGAAAGGGGGGAGGAGATGGAAATAGGAGAGGAAAGGGAAAGATGAGAGGAAAGGGAAAGAGGAGAAGAGGAGAGGAGAGTGAAGAGAGGAGAGGAGAGGGGAGGAGAGGAGAGGGGAGGAGAGGGAAAGAGGAGAATAGGAGAGGAGAGGAGAGAAGAGGAGAAGAGGAGAGGAGAGGGAAAAAGGAGAGGAGAGAAGAGGAGAATAGGAGAGGAGAGGGGAATGGAAAGAGTAGAGGAGAGGGGAAGGGAAGGAGGGAAAGAGTAGAGGAGAGGGGAAGGGAGGGAGGGAAAGAAGGGAAGGGAAGGAGGGAAAGAGGAGAGGAGAGGGGAAGGGAAGGAGGGAAAGAGGAGAGGAGAGGGGAAGGGAAGGAGGGAAAGAGGAGAGGAGAGGGGAAGGGAAGGAGGGAAAGAGTAGAGGAGAGGGGAAGGGAAGGAGGGAAAGAGTAGAGGAGAGGGGAAGGGAAGGAGGGAAAGAGTAGAGGAGAGGGAAAGGGGAGATGCGAGGGGAAGAGGAGAGGGAAAGAGGAGGAGAGGGGGAGAGGAGAGGGAAAGAGGGGAAGAGGAGAGGAGGGAAAGAGGAGAATAGGAGAGGAGAAGAGGAGAAGAAGAGTCGGAGAGGAGAGGGAAAGGGAGGAGAGGAGAGGGAGAGAGGAGAGGAGAGAGGAGGAGAGGGGGAGAGGAGAGGAGAGGAAAGGGAGAGGGAGGGGAGAGGAGAGGAGAGTAGATGAGAGGGAAAGGAAAGTAGAGAAGAGAGTAGAGGAGGAGAGGAAGAGGAGAGGGAAAGGAGAGGAAAGGGAGAGGAAGAGGAGAAGAGAAGCGAAGAGAAGAGAAAAGTAGAAGAGGAGGAGGCAGAGGAGAGGAGAGGACACGGAAATAGAGAGAAGGAAAAGCGAAAAATTGAGGAGGAAGGGAGAAGAGAAGATGTATGTTTAAAAATGAGACATACATTTTTTGTTGTTTACAATTACAATGGGGTTCAACTTGGCATCTAATGACATTGATTCAGTATCTGAGAGTCAAGCCAAAACTTAAAGTTACAAACAAGCCCATGTTGCATTTGAGTTCTTTGATCCAGCCCTCAGCCCATTACCTACAAGAAAAATCTACCTCACCCAGATTTTTTGCAGATTGCGAAAAGATTTTTCTTCAAACAATGAGATTTCGGGATTGCTCGCTCAGGCAGACAACAAACCTTCAAGAAACACTGATGGCGCGTCGATGTGACTAACTCCTGGCCGTTTTATGGAGGAAATCACTTTCACAATTGCATGCTACTTTATTTGTTTGTATGTTTGCAGTGCGTTTCTGTCCACCAGAGGGCAGAGGGCTTTTCTATTTAGAAATGTATAGAAATTACAGTTTCCTACTCACTGTTGGTCCTGTGTGTGTGTGTGTGTGTGTGTGTGTGCGTGTGTGTGTGTGCGTGCGTGTGTTTCCTACTCACCGTTGGTCGTGTGTGTGTATGCGTTTCCTCCTCACCTTTGTTCGTGTGTGTGCGTGCGTGCGTGCGTGCGTGCGTGCGTGCGTGCGCGTCGTACTCACCGTTGGTGTGGCACCAGGACGTTGTTGATGCCCCCCAGCTTGGCGTTGATCTTGAGGCAGAGGTTGGAGAGGGTCTGAGGAGACGTCTTGACCACGTTCTTCACCTGGACGCACTGGGTGGCCATGCCCAGCAGCGTGTCGCCCACGCGCTTCACCTCCGCTACAGGTGGACATTACAATACAACATTACAATACAATACATTAATGTTACATTACCCTTCATCATACACACTACACTGGGTGGCCATGCCCAACAGCATGTCGCCCACACGCTTCACAGGGAAGATGGGGGAGGAAGTTAGCCACACACACACACACACACACACACAGACAGACGGTTGAATTAACACACACGCACACACACACACACACACACACACACACACACACACACACACACACACACACACACACACACACACACACACACACACACACACACACACACACACACACACACCCCACAAAAGGTCTTCAACTCCAGTCTGAACCCCACTAATATGACCCAACTATGCCTCATAGGCTTGGATTACAATGGAATTCACTGTCAAAGGCATTGTATTGCACGCACGCACACACGCACGCACGCACCTCCCCTCAGTGGGCTTGCACACACGCACACCAGTGCGCGCCACATCCATATTTGTGCGTCTCACCGTAGACGGGCGTCTTTCCGGGCAGGATGACGACGATGAGCTGCAGGCCCACGTAGGACATCTTGAGGTGCTTGAACATGGGCTCCACACTGTCCGCTCCCTGGGCATACTTGCAGAAGCACGGCTGGCCCTGGATGGGCATGCCCGCGTCCTTGGAGATCTTACGCAGCTGGTCTGTGAAACTCCTGAAGAGTTGGAGGGGGGGAGAAAAACGATTTTTAATTTTTTCAACCTCCATGTGCCTTTTTTTTTTTTTTTTTTTTTTTTTTTAAAGAAGAAAAAAGATTTTCAATTACATGGTAATTGTGTGTGTGTGTGTGTGTGTGTGTGTGTAGTGCTGACATATGTACTGAGATACTGCTTGGGTGTGTGTGTGTGTGTGTGTGTGTGTGTGTGTGTGTGTGTGTGTGTGTGTGTGTGTGTGTGTGTGTGTGGGTGTGTGTGTGTGTAATGTCTACTCACTTGAGCTAGTCCTCTTACCACTGCTTACTTGTGTATACATGTTTGGCTTTAGTGTGCGTGCTTGCGTGCGTGCGTGTGTGCGTGCAAAATCTACTCACTTGAGCAGGTCCTCTCGGCACTGCTTCTGAGGGGCGAAGCAGGCGACGGCCCAGACCTTGATCTCGATGCCGGCGTAGAACTGCTTGCCCCTCATGTCCCAGACGCCCTGGTTGGGCGTGGCCACCGTCTTGTTCTGGGGAGAGAGTCCCTACACTCTTAGTCAACCCCTCGGCCTCTGTGGCGACCCGCTCATGCGAGCCCGACCAGCCCCGCCCACCAACATGTCATTATGCATTGCGCTGATTTGAACTGACTATCGCGTGTGTCCAAGGTAAGGCATGCTCCACAACGCCCTGTGACAGGTTCAGTTTAGGGATGGTTTAGATTTGGGCACAATTTAGCTAGAAATTCGCCAAATTACGCTGTTCTTGGCAAAAGTAAAGCAGCAGAAACATTGCTTTACTGACAGGTTAGGTTTAGGCATGGTTTTGCTTAAGGCACAGCAAAGCAAAATTGCGCTGAATGCGCTGCGGCAAAAGAAAATCGCAGACACGAAGGGGAAACCTGCGCAACCTCACGTGTCAAAAGTTCATAAAAGCGCTTTACCGTTGCGTCTGATAAGCACGCGATAACTTCAAAAGGCGCCGCACCAACACGCCGAATGCACTAGCTTGCGATACATACGCTAAAACATGATGACGTTTCAGCAGGACGACAGGTCAGGGCGGCGCAACGCAACGACAGCCAGTGCCACTATTGTATGGACCTTCTTGTTTGTTTGTGTTCGTTTCTTTGTTTTTAGTGGACTATCCAAGAAGTATATTCATTGCAGCATATCAACCACCAATTACTAATTAATATATGAGCATTAGTAGGGCTGTAACGATACACTTAACTCACAATTCGGTTCGTATCACAATTTCTTACCTATAATTCGATACACCGCACGATTTTTAAATGTATCATTTTGATGATCGTTTGTAGGTATACTACAGTAGGTTACAAGAGGCTACTAAACATTTTTTTAAGTTTAAAAGTGATAATGATATTGATTTGAAGCTTGGAAGCACTATCACATCATATCTTGCGGTTGTTTTCTGAACCAAAGGGTAACAGAACTTTGAAAAAGCTTATCACGATACTGCCTCCTCAAAATCATGATACAGTATCGTGACTCTGTGTATTGCGATTTCTCGATTCGATTCAATATCGTTACAGCCCTAGGCATTAGATGCCGTTGCGCCACCGAACGTCTGACGTCCCACAACAACCCACTCACTAAAAACACCCCACCACCACTACCCTCTCCAAAAACATTGAGGTTTTGGCAAAGGGAAAATGTGGTAAGGACCAGCATCCCTGGTTCAGAAGAAGTCCAGCTTTGTAAGTCCTATTACCAGTGCTCTGGTCGGGTCACACTCGACTCACATAAGATTAGGGTCTAGAAATTATTATTATTATTCTTTTAAAGTCTGCTTCAACCAGGATTGCTCTGCTTTGACCTTTCGTCAGACATCATATAGTACTATTTTTAGAATTCTTGCACACCTTTTGCCGGGTGCGTAGGAGTGGAACCACCGGGTCACCACTGGGTTTGTCTTTTGTACAGACAAAAAAGCTCCTGCACACCGTTTACATTTGCAGAGTTCACTTGCAACGTTTCGGTCTATGACCTTCTTCTGGTTGAATTGCTTAAAGAAGGTCACAGACAGAAACGTCGCAAGTAAAAAAACCTCTGCAAATGTGAACAGTGTTCGGGAGCTTCTTTGTCTCTTTCAGACGTCATATAACCACTGGAGGCCTGTAGATCTCAAGGCAAGGAGAGCTCACCAAGGGACGCTGTGTTAGTTAGTATCAGCTGGTTAAATGAATTGGCAAAATCCAAATGGGAAACAGGACTTTGACTTGGGAGGACTTGACAACATCTAAACCTGGTATGTTAGTCACACAGTTGTGAAACAAAGTCATCACTTCGATTCAAAACTTGCACTTGGCATTGTGTTGATCAAACATTGGGATTGGGGCGGGGTGAGATTAGTACCGGTAAGTAATTACTGGAGTGCTTTTATTCATCCAGAGGGAAATTAATTACAAGTAATACGCATTATAAAAAAACACACATAGCAGGGGTGCATTTCCGGAAAGCATAGTTGCTAACTATGTTAGCTACTTTGTTGGTTGCAATGCAATTTCCCATTGGCAACTACCGAAGTTGCTAACTGCTAACAACTACGCTTTCCAGAAATGCACCCCTGATGTAAGAGCAAGCAAGCAGAATATGGCTGTGCGTAGGCCACTCATTCCAGATGAAAAAGCTTTTCTTGAAATGAGTGGAAAGCAGAATGGCATTGTAACTTCTCATTTTCACAGACACAAGATACAATCTTGGTTCCGGTGTTCAGGACTTAAGAGACCAATTTATCTTAAATATTTCTTGCAAAAGCAAAAATGTGTTTTCTATATATATATATTTTTTTTTAAAGTCCCTGAAGACGCAGTAACTATGATCACAATAAATTAGAACAGCATTATCGTGTGTGAAAGCCAACAATCAAGTTTTTTTTCCCCAAAGTCAAGACACAATAACAGCAGTGTTTTGAAACAAAGTCCCTTGGCCAAGTCATGCTGCCCAATCCCCTTTAGTGACTAAAATTAAACATCGTCAACAGCCAGGGACACCCTGTGGAAAGTGGCGAAAACGAAAGCACGCACACACGCACGCACGCACCTCCTTTCCCCCTCAGACACGCACGCACGCACACATATTTTTGGCAATGTGGTGTTTCAAAAAGTATTCTGTTAATAAATTCTCCAGACTAAATCCTGTCATATGCAAGCCATTTAGAGCATGCAGCAGTTTTATTTATTACACACTTTTTGGCAAAGCAGAGCTAAAAAAAAAAAAAAAAAGCAGACTTGAAATGTGGTGAACCGGTAAAGAAAATGCCAGGTTAATATCTAACCTAGAGTATCCACGGAGACACTTTAATAAAAGCAGACCTTTAATAATAGTACATTTTCCAAACTAAAAGTTGTGAATGATCCTGACATTTTGACAGTATAGACATACAATGTTTAACCACATGCTTCATTTCAAAGCATTGCTTTCAATAAGATCTCAATGCAGAATACTTGGAGCAGACATTTGGCTTTTAGTGTCAGGAGAGGGGCAGCTCTGCAAGACCTTTTCCACCCCTCAAGAGGTTTCATGTGATAATAAGAAAAATGACGACAAAAAAAATAGGACTCCACTGTCCATTAAGCACCATAGAGACACCGATCCACATAACCATTGTAAACTGATACAAAACTGCTCAAAGGGATGATAAAGTGACTTGTTCATTATTGGCCCCCACACAACCATAAAACCCTGTTGTGATGGAGTGACCGTCACAAGGTGTTGTGGGTGCTCGGGGCAGAGCTATAGAGGGGGCAATCAGGACATTTGCCCCTGGGCCCAGGGCCCTCATGTATTGGTGGTGGGTTGCTCTATTATGACCTTGGCAGGCTGTATGGGGGCCCTGTCAGTGTTTTGCCCAGGGGCCCTGTGTGCAATTGTTCCTCCACTGGTGGGTGCGATCTGTCTGTTTCGAGTTGGGGGCCGGCGTGCCCTACTGAGTTCAGTCTCTACTGTGAACTCAAATGGCTTGAAACGTAACATGGTGAACCGGCAAAGAAAATGCCAGGTTAATGGCTAACCTTGAGTATCCACGGAGACACTTACTCCACAAGAGTCTGACTGTTTTTACCTGAAGGCCAAATGTTCTAGTCTACAAGCCTGCGTAGCAGGGCTGAAAAACAGGTCTGTTTTATGTGCTTAGGTGTCGAGGAGTCCACTCTTTTGTCATCATTAGGTTAGTCAAGCCGTCAAGCGCATACGTCAAAGCAAACACACACACACTTTCCCACCATCACACACACACACACACACACACACACACTTTCCCACCATCACACACACACACGCACACACACACACAAGCTCTCAACTATGTATGCACAAGTGCGTGCACACCCACACGGGGTAAATTCCATTCTCCAAACTCCTGTCCTCCTCGTTCTCGTGTCCTCGTGATGATGTCACAACACAATGTTGACAAGGGAACTTTAACTCAGTATCTCGCACAAGCATGCTTCAACGGTCTCAATTTTCTTTGTGCCTGGGCTGACCGCAGGGAAACGTTTTCTCCACGGATGGCGGGGTGTGAGTGAAGTGCCAGTTCATAAGTGCAAATTGAGGACGGGAGTTTGGATGATGGACTGTACCCTCTATCCAGGACTCTGAATTAACATTTTTCACCACCAACCTAGTACAGTAGGTAATTTTGTTAATTTACGTAGTTTATCTTACTAGCCAAACACACACTCTGGAATGGGTCAAGCTGGCTAGTAAGTTCTCTTTTCTACCAGACAAACTGAATTTTCACCAGCGTTTGGCTGGTATCAATTGAGTGCCTGGTTGGCGGGCATCAATTGAGTGTCTGGTTGGCGGGTGTTAATTTAGTAGCCAGGCTCGTCAGGTCAAGAGCAATGAAAGTACTTTCTGAGTTCCCGAAAATACGGAACTCCTCCCACTTTGTCGGTAAGCAAACAACCATAAGCAAACCAAGGGAGGCGGGTCAACCATGCCCATTGGGAAATGTAAATCGTTATGCTCTTGGTCAGACCAAGTCTCGAAGAGATTTGAATGTCGATGATAATCAGGCTATTAATTTAGTGCCTGGTTTGCGGGTGTTAATTTAGAGCCCTGCCTCCATCTATTTCACCCCGTCGGGTCTATCCATGCGTTAGTGTCAGCCATGCTCCCCCAGCCCCTGTGCGTGTGCCCCAATGTGCGTAAGTGCCCCAGTAGTAGTAGTACTCACCCTGCCACAGTCCCTGCCCGTGTCACTACTCACCCGGCCCCCATACTGCAGCATGGGCGCAGGGAGCACGCGACCCGTCACCTCCGTCATGTCGTTGTGCACCACGATGCCAAACTCCTTCAGGTAGGGGTCCGGCCCACCCACCATGCTGTTGCTTTTGACCTGTAGGGGGTGCACACACACATATATTACATTAGGCAAACGTATTCTACATTACACATTACACCATGCTGTTACTTTTGACCTGACCTGAAAAGGGGACACAGAGAGCGTGTAGCCACACACAGACACATACACACACTCTACATTACATTATTTGGAGACATTGTTTGGAGACATTACACATGCACACAAGGCCATTGTTGGTTTGTGAAACTGTTTAAGTCCAGCTAACCAGCACTGAGGCCAGCCAGTTAGTACAGTGCATCAGCGGCATAGATGAGTGGTGTCATAAGTCATCTAAGGGCCTCCGCACATTGGCGCCGACAAAGTTTTGAGCACTGCTCTGCTAAAGTTCGATTCCATTGTTGTCAATACAACCACAGGGCTCTAAATTAACTTTTTCCACCACCAGCCAATTTGGCTAGTAGACATTTTTTCTTACTAGCCAAATGGAAGGTCAACTAGCCATTTTTTTTCTCACCAAAATAAACCATGCGTTAATTATGTTGCTTTTAATTATTTTATTAAACTAGGCTATGTCCTCAACACAGATAAACAATATAAATATTATACTCAATATAATTCAGTCTATTCTATAATTATTTAGTAATTATATTTGTATTACCTGCATTTCATTATTTTTCATTCCCTTTCCATAAACTGCACAGACAGCCAAACACTAGCCTATTACCTCACACACCATCACCCAAACCTCATACAGTATAGGCACAAACACAGCATGCCTTCAACACTAATGTCACACACATACCAGACTTTCAACATACACTAGCCAAACACACACACAACCAAACACTGCAAAACCACATATCCCCTACACAGCATCACTTCACACACAGTGGGCCAAATACCATGGACAATGCACAGAAGACAGGTGAAGGGGAGAAGAGATGAAGGGAGGAGAAGGACAGGAGACACCCGCGCGCGCACAAACACACACATACACACACCTACACAGTGCGTGAATGATGTCTGCATTGTGTTTTTATGCTGCTGCTGCGTGACACCTTCAAGTTCCTCCAGGTCAAATTAATATTAGGTTTACTTACGATGCGCTTGGAATGACAATTACCGTTACGCTATGTCAACTAGATATCCAATAACACCACGGACACCACGCACCAGGCTACCACGCACCAGGCTACTTTGTTACTTTCGTCGCTAGTTTTCGTTATATTTTTTTTCACTTACTCGTATATCCATGTCAAACTCGTGCAGGGTCTTTGCGATGGCGTGGGCGTTATTAGGAAACGACAACTCCATCGTTTGTAGTTGCGAGGACCTCGCAAATATCAGACGGCTTCTGACGGCAACGACACTGTTTTGACAGACAGCTGTCCTGTCCCTTCACTCACTCACGCCGTTTTCGCTCCATCAATACTCTATTTCACCGTCACAACAGTTACGCTGCTATTACTTGCATTCATCGACACATAACCGTGATTTAACCACTGCCACATTATTTTTCATCTGACAAACCTACGAAACCAAAGTAATCGGCGCTAGTCCGCTCATTGAACATATTTTATTAACACTAGTTCGAGCGGCGCGCGGGTATCAAACACGCAGCCAATGGATGCGAGGCTGCCTTATTGTGATTAACAGTCAGCCAATGGGTGTGGGCTACATCATGACGGTAGGACTAATGTTCATGGGTAATGTAGGCAACGTTTTAACGCTCATCAGACGGCAGCTACAGATCTGTGCGGGCAGCTGTTTAACGTTCAGTCGGGCGCGCACTACCGGCCAATTTGGCTAGTGGATGATTTTTTCTACCAGCCAAAATGATTTTTCACCCGCATTTGGCGTGATGGCGTGCGTTAATTTAGAGCCCTGGAACCCGCACACCGGCGCAGATGTGTGCGAACATCCACGGATGTCGGCAAACGATTAGAGACAAGTTCTATTTTGTCGGAGCGGGCCATGGTGTTGGGGTGAAATTGTGTGCCGAGGTCGGAATTGTGTGCGGGGATCGGAATTGTGTCTGAAGCGAAAGTGCTCCGCAGTGCTGTCGGAGCCGATGTGCAGAGGCCCTAACCGTCCTGTTTCCTGTCCAGAGCTACAGGGGACTTCTCCAAGCCTGGTAATGTTTTAACCATTGGCTGAGGCAACTATTTGGTTAAGTGGCAACACTCTTCTTAACAGCAGACCCCTGTGACTTTGTTTAGCAGAAAGGATACATTGGGAGAGGAGAGGAGAGGATAGTCTTTTCCTACTTCTTTTTGCAAATAAAAAAACCCTGTGGACTACAATTGTTAAATGTTAAAAAGGTAAGCGAGTAGTTGAACAGGGTGTCAGTGAACGACCCTATTGAAATGCAACCCTTCCTTAGAGTTGCAGAAAACTTGAACGGAGCAAACACATTGTGGAATCTGGCATGTTTCTACTACCATTTGAAGGAGAGGATTGTGCACATCACAATAAAAGGTGCAGGACGAAGGCCAAGAGTAGTTTTCAAAGTGAGGAGTCCGCACACTTAAAATCCTTTTTGTCTTTTATTATTTCATGGCTGGTCAGCCATGAAATAATAAAGGACAACAAAAAGGAATTTAAGTAAGATGGTAGCAACACGGTGGAAACCACCCCATGACCTCTCAATGCGGCCTTGGAGCCTCACGTTTCTGGATGTTATACTCATGGAACTATCCACAGCTAGAGTTAATGGAGCTTCAGAAAAGACTTTGGACTTTTGGCGCAACCTGGCAGACTCTATCAAGGACTTGATGGGACACTAGAGTCTTTTTCTTTTTTTGTTTTGTTTTTTAGTTCTCGTCTTGTGCTTTATCTTTGTGTTTGTCTGTTTCCCGTCTTTGCAGTTATGTCTCTATGTCTTGTTTGTCGAGTCTGGTCTCCCCTGCCCCTCCCTCTTTTTCCTATTTTATGTGATTTGTAAATTTTGTGATTCTGTTATAACAATAATCATAATAAAAATTGGATCACAAAAAAAAAAAAAAAAAAAAAGGATTTTAAGTGTGCAGACTTCTCACTTCGAAAGCTATGTTTCTACTACCCGTCATGTTAGTAATGCTGACCTCCATCCTTGAGTACCACCGCCTGCTATACGCTGCACTAAAAAGGCAGAACGCAGTAACTACGCCAACATTAAAACTGAGGAAAATGCCTTCAAAGTGGTACTTGGTATTAGGTTGGATATTGTAGTTACTGCAAATTCCACATAGCAATATCTCTAAAATGGGACACATCTGGACCATAATGCTGCGGTCACACCGCCGGCGTTGAAAGAGCTAAAACGCTGCTGACTCCTGCCTGGAAAGCACAGGTCAGGGGCGTTGAACGAGGCAAAAGATTCAACCTGAAGCGTTCGACCAAGAATCTCGACCAACCGAAGCTCGTGTTTAGAAAAATGTGAACATTCCATTGGCTGCCGCCTGCCGCCACCGAGCTCATTACAAATTTTAGATGAAGTTCAACTTTTGACGCCCTCGGCTTTTGACGCTTTTGACTCTAGAAACGCTTTGCGTCTTTTAACGCTTCTGCTGCCTGCTCTCCCATACAAAGTCAATTACTTCCGCATCTTTCCACGTGTTCAACGCTGGGGTGTGACCGCGCGGTAAGGCTTCGTCAAAAGATAACGGAGGTGTAAAGACCATTTGGATGACGTTTGGACGTGCGGGCTTCAACCTACTCCTTCAATCTTCACAAGCACTTCAAAAAATGAGGACTCCATCCACGCTCTAAAATGAGGACCCCAGGCTCCTCTATTAGATGATTTACCTCTTAACTTAACCCCATCTATTCCGGAATCCAACTTTGTAGAAGTATAGGCCCCTGAAATGTTACGAATAGACAAAATCAAAACAAGAGCTAGTGGAGCAAAGGGAAAAGGGGAACACTGGAAAGTCATTTGGATTCAGTTACCTCAGTGGTTCTCAACCTTGTTTTAACATACGTCCCCTTGGCCTCATCATAAGCCTCTCGACGCCCCCTTGACCTCATAATAAGCCTGAAAATATCACTTTCAGATTGAAAAGCAAAATGGACAGTAAACGGGCAGTCATGGGTGAGCGGTTAGGGCGTCAGACTTGCATCCCAGAGGTTGCCGGTTCGACTCCCGACCCGCCAGGTTGGTGGGGGGAGTAATCAACCAGTGCTCTCCCCCATCCTCCTCCATGACTGAGGTACCCTGAGCATGGTACCGTCCCACCGCACTGCTCCCCATGGGGCGCCACTGAGGGCTGCCCCCTTGCACGGGTGAGGCATAAATGCAATTTCGTTGTGTGCAGTGTACAGTGTTCACTTGTGTGCTGTGGAGTGCTGTGTCACAATGACAATGGGAGTTGGAGTTTCCCAATAGGCTTTCAGACTAATGCTCCCCAATTGGAACTAAGCCCCCATTCAGCTGTATCCTTCTCAACACCCCCGTGGAACTCCCCACCGCCCCCTGGGGGGCTGTATCGCCCCCGTTGAGAAACACTAAGTTACCTGCTTTCTCTGTCAACAGCACAGCCGTGCCATGCCTTATATGGAGGCTGCCTGACGCCTTGCACTGGAATGTGAAAATGAGTGTGATATTGGAGGTTTGGGAAGTCACCCAGGCAGTCGGCCAAGAACATGTGGAAACTTCTTTAACAGCACAACCAAGTGGGTTCCTTCTTTCGGCCTTTTGTTTTGGTTTTTAGCAATGCCCAAACCGTTGGAGTGAGTGAAGAGTGAGGAGTCAGGCTAGTCATGGATTGGGCGTTGTCAAAGGTTTGGCTATCCAGATACAACTGCCATACAGTTCCACTTAGCGTCTTACATACCATATCTCTCAACTATTTCTATTGATACATCGTTGCCCCTTACCAGTCACCGTCCCGCTACTGAGACGTTGTAATAGACACTGACACAAAAAAAATACCATAGTGCTACACCACTATGACAGTGCACAGGGCCATTAGTAATGCATAACGACTTGGTCATTGCCATTCTGCTAATAGCTCATTTAAACAGGGGTCATGTCTTAAGTGGTTAAATGAGTCAAATTCCCTAATGTATGACTTTCTCTGGGTAAAACAAACTAGCCCCAGCATGTTCCGCATCTTTAGGGGAAAACTTTGACTGGAGATGAGGTACAGGTAGTCTTTCTGACCTTCAGGCTTAAGGGTGGTTTATGCCTCGAGATCAGCGTCACTGCATCATGATGCAGTGAGCCGCGCAGTTAACGTAGTGAAGCCCCCCCCATCACGCAGGTACTCTGGGGCACCTCCCCAAAATTGTGTCTCGACGCAGGGAGCGACGGCGTGAAAGGGCGAAAATAGGTCTCTGATTGGTCCTCTCGACCAGCCTGCTCTGTCCTCGAGTCGAGAACAAGCGCTACTTCCTTGTTCTAACCTTCGTCGGTCTACGGACTGTGAGCTCTTCATTAAATAAGTTGCCCGTGCTTTGTTGTTTGATTTATTTACACGAACCGAAGACAACACATGCGCGTGCAAGTTACGACGCTGAAGTTATTTGGACAGTTGAACAGTGGTTCCGAGGTCGAGGAAACATTCCGCTTCGTCCTCGACAAATGAGCCACTTCTTTGTTCCAAACTACTACTGTGGCTGCCAGTGCGATCAAACATGCACGTGATATAAAGATTTAATGTTTCATTTTCATTCTCGTCGAGTCTGTGATGCTAAAAAACAACCGACACGTCTAGTTTACTCTTTGTATTGAAGGCAGTTTCAGCGTGGAATGACATCGCGCAGACCGTGCTTCAAAACAGGGCATAAACAAGAATTAACTGCATCATGGCTGCGTCAAGCTCACTCTGTGGCACAAGTAGGAAGCATAACTGAGCCTTTAGTCCACATGGCTCAAGTCCATGTGCCATTTTTAAAAAAAACAACAACAACACTATTCCTCACCTCACCATGTGGGGGCAGCATCGAGTAAAAGGAGGCCTTGTGAGGTAATACACACTGCCCACCAGCAGAGAACATATAGAATCAATTTGGCCCAAATGTTGCAATGTTGCGAATGTTCAAAATTCAAGTGTGATTAACAGGCTGCAGGATTTTTGTCTACAACTTTGAACCATTGTTTAAATCCCATGCACCCATTCCATGGTGAACAGTATACGAACCCAGTGAAATGTATAGTTTTTCCATGCATTACACTTGACTCAAATATCATATACTCCCTTAAAAGTTTAGTGTGTGTGTGTGTGTGTGTGTGTGTGTGTGTGTGTGTGTGTGTGTGTGTGTGTGTGTGTGTGTGTGTGTGTGTGTGTGTGTGTGTCATCTCTCCGTGTCCTCACTCACCAGCCTGCTGATCTCCTCCTGTCTGTCGGGGGCGGAGCGGGCGGTGGCTTTGATCATGGTGGACGTCTGGTTGTCTGTCAACTTCTTAATGCAGCGCTGGCCTGCTACTATGTTACAAACCTGCAGAGGGAGGGAGAGATGGACAAGAGACAAACGAAGGACCAGAGAAGGAAGAAGAGGTAGAAAGACCAACAAAAAGTTGGGGGGGAGGGGAGAGAGAGAGAGCGAGCGCGCAAGAGATAGATGGAGATAGATGAACATGGAGAAATTTGATTTTCAATGTCTTGCCTACATTGCGGCACACATTATTGCATAGAACATTTGACAGGCACTTGCATTGGCAGATTCTTGAAAATAGATAGGAAATGGATCACACTCAGTTTTTTCTTCTTTCTTAATATTTTCTTTTTATTCAAACTTTGCAGGGACAAACAGACTTTTCGGCTGCAAGAGCCTTCCTCAGTGTCAGATTCTTGAAAATAAAATTGTAAACATGAAACCCAATATATTGATGAACAGAATTAAAAGATGTGTCCAAATTCATCTTCCATAAAAGAAGAGAAGAGAAGAGAAGAGAAGGTGTCTGAGTTAGTAAATGGATGCTATATCGTTTGCCAGCTTGTTAAATACTGCATCTGCAGTCCTTGTGCAAAGCACCAGTTGCTGTGCCCGTCTATATTAAGGTAGGCAAGTGGGTGTAATGATTTTATGGCTTGACATTATATTGCAGAGAGAGGGGCGACGCGATAAACTTCATTAAAATTTCACAGTTATGCAAATATATTTTTTCTCAAGATTGCTTTCCGCCACGTTTGGGTCCCACTAGATTGAAGTGCAAATTCTGGTGTGTACGGTATGAGTTAATCAAAGGAGTGAGTGAGTAAATGAAACAAAATAGTGTTTTAATATGAGTCTTCTTCACTGCAGAGATGAACGTCCCTCCATAACAACAGTAAGAGTAGAGTCCCCGTAGAGAAACACTAAGTTAACTCCTCTACAGAATAAAGGCCTCTGCCGAATGTAATGCATTGTATGTATTGCGGCTTGTAATGTAATGCATTGTATGTATTGCGGCTTGTAATGTAATACATTGCATGTATTGGGGCTTGTAATGTAATGCATTGTATGCATTACGGCTTGCAATGTAATGCATTGTTGTGCAATACAGGGTTAATAAATGTTACTACAACGTTAATTAAGGTCTACCGGTAGGTGTAGTGCCGGTAGGTGCAGGACAGGATAACTGTTAAGGTGCCGGTATGCTTGCTGCAAGATACGCGAGCACGTGCACGATTCGTTCATGAACGCGTTAACATGCGTATTTAATGTCAATTTCGCGCGCGTTGGACACGGCAGCCAAATCCTGGATGATACCGCCAGTATTTTGCGTCTTGGTCAACTGCTTTTGAAGCGCGCATGTGCTGTCGGTTGCTCGCGGTGACGCGCGTAATTTACAGCTGGCAGCAAGCATACCGGCACCTTTAATCAGTCTACTGACGTCCTCGGGCAAGTAGGTGTGCTACTAATACAACCAAAGCTCTAAATTTACACCAGCCAACCGGCCAAATAATGGTAAAAAAAAATGTGGCTAGTAGAAAAAGAACAACTTACTAGCCACTTTGACCCATTAGTGAGTGTGTGTTTGGCTAGTAAGATTTCATCTACTAGCCATTTCTGCTGGTGGTGAAAAATGTTAATTTAGGGCCCTGAATACTACTAAGGTGTGCTACTAATACCACTAATAATTTCAAAAAATAAAAAAATAATAATGATGATCTGAAGCTGAAGTTTACTCACCTCCAGGGGCAGGTAGGTGTGCTTCTGTTCCTGTCCCACCTGTAGGCAGGGCAGGTGGGGGTACTTGAGCTGCAGGCTGTACTTCTGCTTGAAGTACTGGGCCACGGTGCACTCCATGGCCTGGCCGTTCTCCAACTGGAGAGGGAACCTGTGCAGAGAAAGTCAAGGCCCAGATTTAATACTCATTTATTGGATTTCACCACCTGTTCATAACATGCAATATTTCAAATAAAACATCTCAAACCCTCAGCATGAGATAGAAGGGGCCCTCTCCTTCACACCCTCAAAACAAGAAAAACACCTGCTCTGTTTTATCTCGGAATCCGCGCACATTGCATCGCTCGTCCTCTCCTGGCCTACTCGCTTCGCTAGAACACCTTGACATCCAATTGATTTAACTCGTAGTGATGTGTGTGTGTGTTAACGTAGCTTAAAGATGAGTCTTCCATGTAGGGCCCATAATGGTTAGGCAATTGGCCTTTGGATCGGAGCATTGCAACTTCGAATCCCATCTATACCTGCTGGCATTCATGCCTGAAGTGCTATTTGGCAAGGCATCGGACTAGGGCAGCAAAATATATCGAAAATATAACGATATCGCGATATCACGGCTTGCAATACACGTATCGCAAAAGTTTGGTACGTATTGCAAAAAGTTTTACATTTTTCATAACAGCAAATTTTGTGAAAACGTTAAAAAAAATGCATTCTGTGTTTAACCGGATTACACAGCACTCTCGATTAAAAGGTGCCAAACATAAACAAAAACTGTGTAAAATTGAAAGAAAAATGTCTGCACACTTAAATCCCCTTTGTGTTCTTTTTAATAATAGGCCAAGGTTTCGGTCCACTGACCTTCTACTGACCTCTCAATGCATTAAAAATGTTGACAGTTTAAGTTGATGCTATTTATTAGCCATGTTTTTTCCTAATAAAAAATAATGTTGGAAATAAAACATTGCTGTTAGTTGTTTTAAATATGATAAAGTGTAGAATGGGGAAAATATATGTATATATTAAATATCGCGAGTATACAGTCATGTTATCGTGTATCGCATATTTTTCTAATATCGTGCAGCCCTACATCGGACCAAATATCGGACCAAAATTACTAGTAGTCACTTTGGCTAATATAAAGGCTTCAGCTAAGTGAAATGTAATGTGAGGAGAGAATCTGCACCAGGAGGGTGAAAAGGAAAACCACTCTAACAGTCCAGTGAGTCAGTCACACACGCGTGCGCACGAGTGCGCGCAAACTCAAACACACACACACACACACACACACTGGGAGTTCACACAAGTATGTCACACTTCCCTAAAGGAGGGGCAAAATAAACACTGCTAAGCACATTTTCTTAGCGGCTGCTAAAGCTGGCAAAAAGTATTATGGGAAATCTTTTTCAATATCCGCCACATGGGGAGCGTAAAGTCCCCGCCCTGCTGCAATGTTCCTGTGCACAGATGCTGAGTAGGCTTGTTTCTGTGGTGAGGTGAGGTGTGCATGGGCAACAAAAAACAGCCCAAATATACCAAAAAAAATTACAGTATTCAGAATCACTTTGTTATCAGTCTGCATACAGCATTTCAACCATGACAAGGACAAAGTCAAGGCGCTTAGTAGAACACATTTTGAAAATAAGGTTCAAAGTGTGTGGAGGTCATTTAGCTCTTTGTGTGTGTGTGTGTGTGTGTGTGTGGCGTCGGAACTCACGTCTGATGGCTGGCCGGGCGGCGGGTGACATTGCACACTCTGTACTTCCTCTTCATCTGACCACAGTGAGTGACCTCCACTTTCAACCCTGAGTGACCAAAGCACACAAGAAAACACACAAACACACACACACACAGAAACAGAAACACACACACAGAATCAAGCATTGGTGCAGCTTTATGGTACTTATTAATCTTTGCTGGACTTTAAGTGGGATGGAGGGAGGGGGTCAAGCACTGGCGTCACTTTTTACCTCTTGTGCACTTGACTTAAAAACCTGCTGCTAGTGAGTATTGTACTCCAAATGCAATTTTGTTGCCTTTTTTGACAATGACAAATAGAACTCTTGAACTTGAAACTTTTATTCAGAAACAAAGTAGATGGATCACCCTGACCTGCACACTGGTGGACTTTTTGGTGATTTGCCATTTACTTATTTCAGTGAACAACACATTTCGTTCATGCTTCGTCAGGGTCCACTTGATGCAATATTTTATTCTTTTGGCTAAAAAACATGCCGCAGCATTTCAGGCCAACTAGGAATTCTTCAGGACACTGACGCCTATGCAGCACTCCAATATATATTTTTCAATGGGTGTTTTTTCTATTGCTGACTGAAATCAATTTGTATATTGTATGCCTTACCATTCTCTCTTTGCTTAAGTACCAATTACTTGTATTCAGTACCCTGGGCCCAGTCATATGTAAGCTTCACTTGGGGGCCCTTTTCTCCATGCCTTTTATTTGAGGGGGGGGGCTTTTTTAATGCCTATATTTTGACAGGACAGTTACAGAGGGACAGAAAATGAGCGGGTAGAGAGACAGGGAAGATTCGGCGAATGACCTGGGCCAGAATCGAACACGGGTCGCCGGCGTAGTAACCCAATACCCTACTGTTAGGTCACGGCAGGGCCCTCCATGCTGTTTAATTTTTTTGTATGTCTCATGTAATTGGAAGATAAAAGGATGGTGGCCTGAAGAAACAAATTAATTCATTCAATGGTCACCAAGTGAACAGAACGTCTAGACCCAACATGATGTTGGAGGACGGTTTAGCAAGCTAATCACACACAATGTTAAGAGGTCAAAAATGTGTGACTTGGTAACAAACAGCCAAATTTATCGGCATGCTGTGCACGTCAACTAAGCGGTTAACTTAGCTGTGAATGCACGCATGCACACTGTCATTGTCACAGTCACTGTCCCGCATTTCATCGCCTGCAAATGAGTTCCACATGTTTCTGCCGTTTCACCCCACACGTTTTGCAACATCAGCAGACGGCTTGCAACACAACAGTGTTGCATGTAGTACGACTCCAAGTGACTAAATGTTTTTAGTGTGTGACTGTGTGCACACGCACCATTCTTTAACCACTTTTTTTTTTTTTTAATGTTTTGCCCTCGAGGCCTGATGGTCAGTGAAACCTCTCCATTCAAAGAGACACAAGTAAGATGGTTAAGATACCTGAGATTTATCATATTTTAGTCTAAGAGGCTGAAAGAAGAAAAATCCGCACTCACAAACTAAGTCTCATTATTTATTTATAGATTACCGCTATATCCAAAAGCAAACGCGTTTCGGTTATCAGGCCTTCATCAGTGCGTGGTTTAGTCTAAGAGAGTCAATTGTAGAGAGTTACTTGTGCACAATCCCTGGTGCTGAACAAAAAGATTACGCATTTTTTGAAAAAAGGTTCGCACACTCCTTTGGATTTTTTTCTTCTTTAAGTTATTTTTTCTTCTTTTTATTCATTCATTCAATGGCAAAGACGTTTCGACCTCTCTGTCTTCCTCAGATTTAGTCTAAGAGGCCCAACTTGGGGAGAAAAACTGTGTTTTGAGAAGGAAAGCAGACAGTAAAGTTTAACCTAATGATTGCGTTCAGAGCCTGACAGCCACAGGTTTGAAATGTGTCTGACCATTACAGGAAGTGAACATGAACTTCCAACTTGTGCATTTAATATACCCTGCTCGACATGGCAAGTTTTTTCCATGTCAATCGTCTTTAATTTAAAAAACAAACAAGCAAAAAACTCAGACAAACACACACACACATCCCATTTGAGCCCACTGTATGAAAAAAAAACGTACACCTGACACACAGACACACAAACACAAACGCACGCACCTCGAATCTCCTTAGTAAACTTGACGCGCTGCGAGTCTGTGAGGGGTTTGGTCTGTTCATTGATGTTCTGGATGTCCAACACTTCACACATGAACTCGATGACTGGCTGGGCTCGGTAGAAGGCAGTGGCAGAGACTGAGGAGAAAGAAAAAAAATAATTAGAAAAAAGTAATAAAAAGGGGGAAACAAAATCTGGTTCCACACAGATGTCTATTTTAATTATTTCTTCTTCATTTTCAGGGCATTAGACTAACATTTTGACAAAGCGTCTTCATCAGAATCCTTGGAATGCGGCATTCCCATGGTAGCTAAGCTATTTCAGTGTCGATACAATCAATCAATGAATCATTGCGGTGATTGAAGTTGTGGCATTATAAATGCAACATTTTGACTGGGTAAAGTGCATACAAAACAATCAATAGTATCACTGTGAATTCTATGGAAATGCTGTACAATGTGGACATCATTTAGACTTCTCTTAATTGGTAAACCTAAAGGGACACAGTTGCAGTACCTTTTTTGACCATTTCCTGCACACTGTTGCTCATTGAAACTGGGCTGCCTATTGCCAAATTTGATCTTTACATGAAAGTTTACCAAGTAATAAACAGATATGTTCTAGTATGGTTCAAGAACAGTCATTTTTGCAGCTAAAAATGGGGATTTTTGGAAATTCAAAATGGCGGACCATGGAGAAGATCCCCCTTTTCATGTATGAAAAGTGCAATTTTCCCAGTCATAATGAATACCTAGAATTTTATGGTGGTGGTAAGTATTCATGAAAAATGTAACATTAGTGAATGGGCAACATGCATTCTGGAAATAAACAACAAAAAATCTCACACAGTGTCCCTTTAAACATGTTGCACTCTAATGCCGTGTACAGACCAAGAGCGAACGGAGCGAACAAAGCGACGGAAGTCATTATTTCTCTATGGAGGGCACGCGACCAGCGCTACCAAACCAAATTTTAACGATTAAAAGTCATCTTATCTTATGGTAATGAGCTATGACTCGATTAGGCGAAACGTTCATATCTCCGAATGTCAAGCCAAAGCCGTTATGTGATTAGCTAAATCAGACATGTCAATGCTGCGTCTGGAGCGAATACAGCTAATTCAAGGCGAAGCTTCTTCTGCTATCCACGCTACCAGGCAGCGTAGTTCGCTCTTGGTCTGGACACGGCATAATTCCATCCCACAAACACATTTATAGCCAGATTTCCTCTCTGTAATTAGTCCTTCTTTCGGTAACCAATTTCGAGTGTCCTGCATTGCTGTTGTACGCATGTGTGAAAAGTAAAGCATGAAGCTTGAAATCATCCTTTGTGTATGCGATTACCGATGACCGACGGCCAATTGATGAGGACCACCACCCCCCCCCCTTAAAAGGGCTTTTCATCCTCCTCTCCATACACCCACACAGACACCCAGAGCCATTTGACACAACATTTGCTCTCAATGAGATCTAGACACAGAACAACTGTGTTTGTGAGCGTGGGTGTGAGTGCACGAGTGTGTGAGAGAGAGCGAGAGCGAGAATGTGTGTGTGTGTGTGTGTGTGTGTGTGTGTGTGTGTGTGTGTGTGTGTGTGTGAGATTGAGAGCGAGAGAGAGAGAGAATGGGTGAGTGTGTGTGCATCCAGGACATTGAGTGTGGGGTGTGTTTGTGTGTGTGTTTTTCTGCATCTGAATCGCTTGATTGTTCTGAGCGCGTGCGAGCAGACTGCCCTGCTCCTGCTTCTGCTGCCGCCTCACCGTCGATGTTGAGCATCATGTTCCACATGGCGGGCCGGACGGACTGGTGGAAGCCGAACCACACCTCCCTCCCGCCCCCCAGGGGGTGGTAGTAACCCTCCGGCGGGGAGAAGAAGGAACGGCCTACTGGGGTGTATCTGAGGAGAGGGAGAGGGAGAGGGAGAGGGAGAGGGAGAGGAGAAGGAGAGGGAGAGGAGAAGGAGAGGGAGAGGGAGAGGAGAAGGAGAGGAGAAAGAGGAGAGAAGAGCAGAGCAGAGGAGAGCAGAGGAGAGCAGAGGAGAGAAGAGCAGAGCAGAGGAGAGCAGAGGAGAGAATTGAATAAAGGAGAGGAGAGGAGAGGAGAGGAGAGGAGAGGATGATTAGAGAAATTCAAGAGATATTCTTAAATCTCTACGTCATCAGACAGACACAGATGCTACGACAACTCAAGAGCCATCACAAGAGCCATCACAACGTCCAAAATCCAGGTGTAATGTTTCTTAAAAACAAAAACAATTGAATTGTACTGCCTGGAAGAGACAAATAATCATGCAATGCATGCAATGCATCTAAAGCATGCTTTTTACAACAATGACGTTCCAAATAATAATGAACAAATGCGGAAGCTGTTCTCTTTTAAGATTCTCATACACTCAGATGATGCCAGTAGAGTTTACAGTAGTAAGCGAAAGTAAGCAAGTTGATGGGTGTACTCCAATTTCCCAATTCCCCCGACAAAAGATGCCATCCCCAAAAAACAACCCGACGTTGCCCAGGTGTACTAGCCTGATTATCATCGACTTGCATCTGTTCGAGACTTGGTCTGACCAAGACCATAACAATTAACGTTTCCCAAATGTCATGGTTGACCCGCCTCCCTAGGTTTGCTACTGGTTGACTGGTGTCCGAAAAAGTGGGTTGAGTTCCCGTTTTTTTCGGGAGATCAGAAACGATATTTACACTGCTCTTGGCCTGACTAGAAGCAACAGCGAAGGAGTTGCGTCAGTAGGAGGGCGTGGCCTGGCCACAGGTGTACCTCATGGAGGGCAGGTGTCGCGTGATGACGTCCAGGGCCTGTACGGAGTCCTCGGGGACCTCGTTGAGGTGGCCGGAGAGGGCTTCCAGCAGCATCTGCAGGCTCACCACAGACACCCACTGGATTGACACCTTGAAGGTCTGGTCCTTCCCCTCGCCCGGCAACGTCACCTCCAGATCCACCTGCGGAGAGAGAGCGCAAGCAAAGTCAAGACTCGGCAAGTGTCAAGACTCATGCCTGAGAGAGAGAGAGAGAGACAGACAAACGGTGCCCTTACCCGGTCCCGTCCGATGGGCAGTGGATGGGCGGTGTACATGTTCCTCTTGCCATCGTATCCAGGCTGCCGGTCCCCAAAGATTTGCATCTTAAAGTGCCGGACCATGGTGTCAACCACCTCTCTGTTCAGACAGAGACAGAGACAGAGACAGAGACAGAGACAGAGAAGATAGATGGTTAAAAGAGAGAGTGTAAGGGAGAATACGAGTACCAGACAAAGCAACAGGTGAGTCATTGAGGCGCACAATTACACCTCTGTTTCCCCAACACACACACGCGCACACACACACACACACACACACACACACACACGCACACACACACACACACACAGACAAGCACGTATACAGGCGTGCACACACAGACACACGCACACAGATGAACACACACCTGTTGACCCTGCGTGGCCTCTTCTCAGGCTTGATGTCGATGTCATAGTGGTAGACGTCGATCTTGGGGATCTGCACCTGGAAGTGGTTGGCCAGCAGCCGAATGGGCTTCCCCACGGTGCCCAGGCCGGGCCGCCGCGGAGGCTGGAAGAGGGAGGTAGGGGCAGGCGGGCCTGCAGAGAGGAGACAAGACACACTTATATTACAATATATTACATTACACCATAGGAGGCTGGCAGTGGGAGGTGGGGGCAGGCGGGCCTGCAGAGAGGAGACAGGGAACACACTTATATTACAATTATATTACATTACAGTGTGGAGACTGGAAGAGAGAGGTAGGGGCAGGAGGGCCTCGATTCGATTGCGGATCACGACATACATGCCACGATGCGATACAATCACGATGTATCGCAATACATGTGTTATTGCAATTCATTGACATATTTACTTCAGTAAAGGCGTGAAAGTACAGCTTACTTGACAGTTGTTGTGTAGCACTCACAAGTCAATTTATCTGGTAAAACAGAAATATTACCAACTTTCTCTATGGGGGAAAATAAAAAAAATAAAAAAAATAATAAAATCGAACCTTGCTATTCAAACTGCAATTCTATGGCAGCCATGCCCCTTTAGCCACGCCCCTGGGAAATCCCATGCTGCTTTGCACAATCGTTGCGATCTGAAAGACTGAAGTCTGTGGACATGGAGTCTATTCACAGCAAGGGTACCAGGTCGTGGTCCCTGTCTCTCTCAAATCAGATAGAAGGGAGGCGTGGAAAGGCGATGACTGCACTTTGTTTGAAAAGATACAACTGACGATTGGCTATGTCTACGTATGACAAATGATACAGATTCGTAACGCCCAATAAACAGCCGTCGTCAATCGTAAATTGATGGGATTTACAGTAGGCAGGTCTACAGACCTTATCTCACTTATGACCTTATCTCACCTATATATAGGTCTGGTGGTGATAACCAGACAACCCCTTTAGGACAAAAAATGGAGTTCAATGGAAATTCACAACCACTTAGGAGACCAGACTTCATTCCACTTTGTTGCATTGGTGACGCGTGCTACGACTTATTTTGGTGTGCCATATTGAAAATCACTCAATACGCAACACCACCAAACAGTGCTGTAGTCGAGTTGTTTTGGAAGCTGCGGCCTGTACATCACACACATACACAGACACTACAGACACACACCTTACAGCATACATAGTATAAATTATGACGAACTGCCTCACGTGTGCTGTGAGGTAATCACTCGCTCGCTCGCAACACAACCATTTCAGCACATGGGCCACAGGCCACACGTTTCCCTCCCACCACTACGCCAGAGAGACATAGTATTCCTAGAATCTCTGACCACGCCAGCCAGTCTTGACACAGGAAAGAGCTGTTACGCCCGGGCCTCGACCCCTGACCCCATAGGGCGGCCACAGGAGACGGCCAGAACAATATGGAACAATATGGAACAATGCAGACCCAATTACCACCAGCCCACTCACAACCGCCCGCCCGCCCATCACGGTTCCGCGACCCTCCCCTTAACGGGCGCGTGTGCAAACACACACACACACACACACACCACAGCCAGCGAGCGTCCCCTTAAAGAGTGTGCTTGCTTGCTCGTGCGCGCGTGCACGCACGCACGCACACGCACACGCACACCGCCCATTACGACCCGCCACCCTCCCCTTAATGCACACAACACAAGCCACAAAGACAAAGGGCGCTCTGCGTGGCGTAGACAAGGAGGGGGAGGGGGGGGTCGACATATGGGGGAGCAAGAAGACAAGAGGCTGGGATTACACACTACTACTAGTGTGGCTGACTCACAGGGTCTCGCTCACTCACTCACAGCACCACACACACACACACGAATGTGGATGTCATGTCATGGGATACCACATGTTGGTAGACAAAAAAAAAAACAGGTGAACACAGGGTCTTACTCATCTACGTGTGCACACACACACACACAGTGATACACACGCCTTGGTTGTCGTTGGTGTGGATATGTCCAGGGGATACCACATGCTGGTGGACTAACAACAGGTTAACACACACACACACACACACACACACACACACACACACACACACACACACACACACACACACACACACACACACACACACACACACACACACACACACACACACACACACACACACACACACACACACACGCACGCACACACACCCTGCTGATTCATCCATCAGTTGTCTGCTGTTGTTCTCCAAGTCTCAGCGCTCAGGACTGCATCAAAGTCTGTGCCATGCTGCTCCATTTAGGGCAGACATACGATAGAGCCCTACATAAATGTGGCTATGCTACACCAGAGACTTGAGGAAGGAATCTAACAATGTTGCTGTTAAATGCTCATCCTCTGCACTTGTTGTTCTGTATACTGTATTTCCTGTGCTCTTTGTATCGATGCTGCGATGTTGGCTATGCTTATGTCCTCTTTTGAAAGTCGCTTTGGTTATAAAGTGTCTGCCAAATGCAATGTAACCAACAACATATGAAGTGTACAGCCATAAAAGTTGCTATGCTAATATTGTAGCTCATCCTCTCCTTCCTACATTTGAAGTGTAGAGCCCATCCCAGGCCAGCCCAAGTGTCTCCACCATACCATAAACTGCTCAGCTAGCATTCCATCAAAACCACCACGCTACCTTGGATTTCCTTTTTGGTAAGAAACTCTAGTCTGCCCTCCTCTAGTCACAGCTCCTTTTAAAGAGCTACACAAGCGTATGCTCCGCTCCGCACCCAGGCCACACGCACACACACACACACCAGTGTGTACATAAAGAAAGATGGGGGCTGGGGGGGAATTCCCTCAGAGGATTTCTGGGAAGGACTACTGTACAGTGTGCGTAGAAAGCGTGACATCATCTTCTGGGTAACTAACCTCACGTTTCTTTTTCTTTCGTCTTCTTTTTTTTCCCTTTTTTTGTTGCTAGAGGCTCACAGACTCAGAAAAAGGAAACTGGAGAATGCAGGGGAGAGGGGGAGGCTCGAGGGCTAGTCCAAAATTGGTGAAAAATGGGATCACGAAAGTACAGCGTGTTTGAGGGTGAATAGATTAGTGCATTAGTGCGAGAAAAGACTACTGCAATGGTTCCCTTCCAAACTTATTCTGTTTGGACCGCCCTTTTGAACCTAAGAATATTTTGCCGACCCCATCTAAATGCAAAAAATTTTTTTAAAAAAAATTGGGGGGTGTAATATGCAGGTTGGGCATGGCTGGTTGGTGCAGTTTTTTAAGAAGTTCTACATGTTTTGGGTTATGCGCAGGCCAGGGCTGGATAGAGGGGGTGTAGTGGGTACCGATTTTGAGAAGTTGTACATGTTTTGGGTTGGGCTCAGGACTGGGAGTGAGGGGTGGTTGAGGGTGGGGAGGGGGTCGTGTATTATGGGGCCTCTCCGATTTTCCAACTGATGAGCAGCTTGCGGGGGTCCTGCCTCCCAAATGTCCTGACATGCTCCAGATAGGCAGCCAGGCAGAAAGGAGATTGGGATGAGTGGGAGAGGGAGAGGGAAGCGTTGTTGAGGGTAGTGGTGGTGGTGGTGGTTGGGGGGTGGGGCGGTCAAATCTATACTTTTCTCTTTCTCGCCCCTACAACCAACAACCCATCCATCCATCCATCCATCCATCCATAGATCTCTTCTCTGCTTTTCAAACTCCCAAGAGCAACCGGTGTAGTGGTGGTTTGGCGGGAGTCAAATCTAGACCCACAATGTTTATAAACAAAACAAAAAACCTACACTAAGTATAACCAAACAAATGCCTTCCAAACTCACAAGAGCAACCGTAGTAGTGGGTGGGGGGTCGGGTGGGGGTCATATCTCTGTCCCTATAACCAACCGAAGAACATAACCATCCATAGCTCACCACTGCAACCATAGCAGTGGGGGGTGGGGGCGTCAAATCTACACCCACTTTTTCCTCTTCTACAGAATAACAAACACAATAACCAATGCATCCCTCCATCTATTTCTCGACACTCAGGCTAAGTTTACATTAATTCATTTCACCACATCATCGTGTCGGCGTCTTGCAAACTATTTACGTTTACAATTTAAGTTTCTGTCCTCTCAATAAAGCGCTATTCTGTTTACAGAATAAAGAAACGCTAATCGGTGGGTTCGCTCGTCTGTGCTAGCACGGCTGTTTGTTTATCTTCCCACCACTCAAGTCACATGACCAACGATACCAGCCCCGCCAATCAGGGAGGAGCACGTCATAGTGATGTTGTCCAACCAGGACGAGTAGCTTAGCGCTCCGTATCCTCGTTTCCCGCCGTTTACAACTGCTAAATCAGCATTGTATGCGAATGGGCTCCGGCTTCTTTGAATCCTTCCATCTATGAGGTCGTATTCCAGTATTTTAATGTAAATTGACAGTGCATTTGTGATAGAAATGATATAGAATCACATTAATATAAACCAGAGCTCAGGCTCTTCCCCTTCTGTAGGGCCACTGACACCTTTTGCCAGGCCCGGCCGGGACAACGTCATCTGAGAGCACCCCCCTCAGTGGTGTGGTCTACGTAGAACGCAGGTATACACAGTATACCCACCTCAACATTTCTGGGATTTCAGTATACCCACCTAAAATTGATTGATCCATTATTTAGAATATCACAAATGCAGTATACCCACCTTAAAAATGCTCAACAGTATACCCACCACAAAAAAGCACACTACACCACTGCACCCGCCACTCCCACCCCCACCCCCAATATATGCAAGGTAATAGGGCCCCCGCTTCTCCTGGGCCTGGGACAGTTGACCCTTTAAACCGTGCCAACCTAGAAAATCCCGCCCAAATGCCCTTTTTGCCAGTTTCGCCCGTTTTCACCCGCAAACGGACATCCTAGGCAGCCCAAATGGACGGTAAACCGCCCAATCTGGGAACACTGCTCCCATGTCCAACTGGTTTCTCTCGTCTGGTCTCTTGTCTCCGGGCCTGCCTCCCTCCCTCCCAACGGTCGCAGTCCCTGGAGACAACCAAGTCACCTCCGGGGGGTGGGGTGGGTCTGAGCCGAGGGAGTGGATATACTCTAGCTAGCCCTGTCAAGACCCACCATACACAAATGCACGTCATGTCACGTCACACACACAAGTGAAGTTACACAGGAGTCAGACACACACACACACACACACACACACACACACACACACACACACACACACACACACACACACACACACACACACACACACACACACACACACACACACACACACACACACACACACACACACACACACACACACACACACACACACACACACACACACACACACACACACACACACACCCCAAAAGCAGAGCCTGCTCTATATTTAGGCCTCTCAGCTGGTGCTGGGGAGCTGGCCTGGTGTCTGTGGAAGAGCCCTGTGGTGACATGCCACGCTACACACACACTAAGGGTGTAAATCACAGCCTCCATGACGATACGATTCAATATCGATATATTATTTCATGTGATGCGATTTGATTATTTTCGATGACTTGTCCACTTCTATTATGTTGTGGAGCCAGAGCATTGGGCAAGGACCAGCGATTTGATTATTTTCGATACTTAAGAATGCCCCACGATAAGATGTGATTGGATTCAATCGTCAGATTATATCGCGATATATTATTTACACCCCTAACACACACACACACACACACCCCTACCTCCAGCCCCACACACACACAAACACACCTTCATCCCCACATACACACACACACACACACACACACACACACACACACACACACTCAGCCCCACACACACACACACACACACACACACTCAGCCCCACACACACACACACACACACTCAGCCCCCCACACACACACTCAGCCCCACCCATAAAGACCCTGCTGCGGCCAATCAAATCACTATTTGATTCACCGCGAAGACCTGATGACTGTTGAGCCGTCAGAATGGAACACTAAATTTCGCCTCTTATCGCTTCACGTTTCCACTGCATGTGTCCAGACTCTAGCGTAAACACTAATGCTTCAGCCCCCTGACTGGTCTGGTACTACACAATCAGTCAGTCAGTCAATTACTCCTCCCACCTGCCTGATCCGCATGACGACAGGTGTGTGCGTGAGAAGAGTGCACAGCTAGGCGTGACCTCTGCACCACTGTTCCTGCCTGCCTGCCTGCCTCTGCTTAAGCACACGGCAATTGAAAAAAAACCTTCACAAAGGAAAGCTCTCGTCTGGGGACGGGCCAAACCGGATGAAAGAGTCACACACACACAAAATAAATTAAAGGTGCTTTTTTTCTACAAAGTGCATTGCTTTATCTTCATACATGGGTTCTATGTTTTTGTTTTCTCCTGTCTGCGTGACACTAGTTGCGCACAACTCAACCTCGGATTGTTGGAAACCGCTGTCGTTAAAAAAAATAGCTCATATGGTTGGCTGCGTGTCTTCTCCCTCCTCACAACATCGTGTTTATAGACACGGTGTGAACCCATGTATAATTTTACTTTGTTTTAGATCCAGTGCCCAATGTACACGGCTTGTGCATTATGAAAGCTACAATAAACTAATGTGAATTTAAAATAAGAAGACAAGGATGGGTTGCACCGGAGAGTCAGTGTCAGGAGGGAGATCCTGTCCAGGGGCCTTCTGGTTACTCCTTTACCTTATCCCCATTAAAAGAGGAAGTTCATACCATCTACATGCAAAACACAGTACAGTTTACCCCAGGTGTCAATCTTGACAATAAAGTGAAAGCCCATTGGGAAACTCCAACTCTCATTGTCATTGTGACACAGCACTCCACAGCACACACTGCACACAACGAAATTGCATTTATGCCTCACCCGTGCAAGGGGGCAGCCCTCAGTGGCGCCCCATGGGGAGCAGTGTGATGGGACGGTACCATGCTCAGGGTACCTCAGTCATGGAGGAGGATGGGGGAGAACACTGGTTGATTACTCCCCCCACCAACCTGGCGGGTCGGGAGTCGAACCAGCAACCTCTGGGATGCAAGTCTGACGCCCTAACCGCTCACCCATGACTGCCCTATAAATAAACACCTACCACCATGGCCCTGCCGTGGCCTAATGGTAGGGCACTGGGTTACTACGCTGGTGACCCGGGTTCGATTCCTGCCTAGGTCATTTGCCGATCCTTCACCATATCTCTCCTCCACTGTCCTGACGAAAATAAAAGACAATTTATAAAAAAAAATAATAAAAAAACAGCTACCACCATGACTAGGTCTGATGAAAGGATTGAGGATTTTTCGATGTCATTTCTGAGGTTGATCTATGGTTGTTTGGTATGGAGTTTTGTATGACATTTCAAAATGTAGCCTTCCCAATCATGATCGTCACATGTCTCTGACACCAGCTAAACAAGCATCCACCTTAACCAACAACTGCTCTGATGGAAATACTGGGTGCATTCCAATATGCAACCTTGCGTCCTCCACTTGTGCTTGTGGCCTCACATTTTGCTGATGCCCCGCCTCCGTGGAGAAACAATTAGGTTTCTCCGCTGTCAGCCAAAACAATTTGTATTCTTCATTCACCATCCAGTTTGCAAATGAGATATTGGAACGCACCCACTGTCTACATTCAATGGATAATCACACGTTGCATTGTGGACACATTCCTACTTCGCATAACATTACACTGCAGATCACAATGGATAGGTTCTGTAAGCTTACTCATACTGTATTACAGTACGGTTGTATCTGGGCACTGGTCTGCTTTCACAAGGAGTAAAACCAAGCTGTACTAGGCCATGGCTGAGTTATGCCATTTGCGATCACATTACATATGCATACTGTACCAACTCAACAGGACTCAAGCCTACCCTATCCAAGCACACTAAAAGCATGCAAATCTACACTAGTACTACTACCACCATGTATACAATAGGAAATGGAGCAATCACAGAAACCAAATTAATTAAGTACAATTGACATGACATAATGTGCATGTCTGCAGTCACTTCAGAAAGTGCAAGGACTTTTTTGCAATGCTAGTGTGGATAGTAAACTGCTGAGTGACAGATGTATTCAAAAGATGGGCTCAAACTGAGGATCTTAGTAGTATGAGAACGCAGAGGGTGTGCGCACATCACAGCGGCACAGGTGCTGGACAAAATAAAATAACTGAAGTAAAGGATGAATACAATAATGCAACACTGTTAATGCTCCCAGATTTATTGGCACAATGTTTTGGACCTCAGTCCTTCTTCAAGTGCAAGGCGACCCCGGGTTCGATTTCGGCCCAGGTCATTTGCCGAACCTTACCCGTCTCTCTCTCCCCGCTCATTTCCTGTCCCTCTGTAACTGTTGTGTCACAATAAAGGCAATAAAAAGCCCAAAAAACAGGGGCTGGAGCAAAACATTTCAAACTGGTGCAGCAAATGAACACAAGGAACATCATCCCAGGAAAAAAAAGCCTTACGTTTTTGTTTTGTTTTTGTTTTTGCTTTTTTTTTTTTTGGGGGGGGGGGGGTGTGGTTGCCAAAAAAAAAAAAAGATTTACTACCAGCATCTAGCAGGCTTTTTCGTCACAGAGACCGCAAAAACAAGTAATTTTGAGAGAAGTGAAAACTAAATATTAACCCAAATTCATTTTTTTACATCTCAACCGTGATGAAGGGCCTTGAAAGAAAAAAAACAAACATGACTAAATTACAAGCCTTCGACAATGACAGCACAACAATGACAACACAACAGGCCAGCCTATTCACAGCCTCTTCCCTGTTTAACACTCGCCATGTATAGCTGAAGCCACACTGCTTCACACAGACTGCTTTAATGATGCAATCAAAGGGAACAGCGAACAGAAAGGCCCTCACAGTATCAGAGACCTCCCCTCAAGGCCTACAAAACTTTGGCTAATGGCGGGGAAATTGGCCTAACAGCTCAGATAGCACGAGGCTTTCAGATGATCACGCTGAGGCCAAACCATTGAGAGACGCTGGGCCAAACGCAATAACTTTCATACACATTCGGACACGCTATTAACATAAGTACTCAATTAAATAATCTTAACGTCTGCCCTTTCTCTGTTCAGAAAGTCATGTCTTGTTGCCATCATTCCAAAGCTCTGCATTATGACACGTGGGCTATTGCTGCTTTTCCTTGACCATTTGCCATCTCACGGGCTTGTTATAAATCCCAGGTATTTGAGAAAAGGACATTTTTCTTTCTACGCTTACACTTAAAATATTTTCATTGACATCATAGGCAAATGCGCATAAATATGATACTGAGAGCTGTCATAAGTGTGTTAAGCCTGTGCACGGTAAGGAGAACGGCCGCCATTCAAGTCTCTTGAATCAAGGCTTCATTTTTAGTGGAAGACCTCTGTCTAATTGTAAACGAAAGGCAAAAATGAAGGGAAAGGTGTACGCTTATCAAAATACCCGGGTATATATAAACAGCCCCTCATTCAAAACAATCATCCACTTCAGACATGGTGTTATTCTGATCACAAGCAACCATTTGCCAACATTTTGTCCTCTTTTTGCCCTCATGTTCTCATCTAGTAGTATAAAGATGATTGCTGTACTATCCACTAGTCAGAAAAGGTCGCTATGTACTCAAGTGAGCATTTGGGTAACATTTCCAAGTCTGTCTATATGTGGAAGTGGCAGTTTTTTCAACCACTTTTTCTGCTCCCACTTTTTTATTTTTGCAAAATATATAAATATATATATCTATTGTGGCCCTGTCGTGACCAGAGGCGGTTCTTAATGTAAGCACTTGAAGCACGGCTTACCAATATAAAAGCGACAAACGCGACATCCGAATTTAAACCCTTCATCCTGTTGACGTGATTCAGCTGTCTGTGTTGTCTGCTACTGGCGGTTCTTATAAAACTGGTTAAACAGCGACACCACAGTGGCTATCGAGAAACACTGTTTAACAGCGATGGTGAAACACGTTACTACAGCAAATGAAGCACAAATTCTAAATGACTTGGAGTCAATGGCAGAGAATCTGTTTTTTAATTGGCTTTCCGCCGATGCCCCGCCACGTTTTGAAGCACATTTTCATTGTGCTCATACCAATAGCGCACCGGAAAATATGATTGACAGATGAGTTGATGAATCATAACTCGATCTGACACCTTACGTTTACATTGGATTCAGGAAGTAGAGCTCAGGCAGACGTGATGTTTACATTTTTTACTGAAGCCAGTTGCTTTTATGATAATCTCGAAGACTGACAACACATTTGAACTGCAATCAAAGTTTTCAAGAAACGTTTGTGTTTTGGATGTGGACAAATCATGGAACTTTGGGACATATCAAGAACGAATGAATAATACGCAGATAACATGAACCACACACCGTCAGTTGAAGAGAATAGCTAAACGGCAGCACAATATGCTTTTCTTGATTAGCTATGATATCACATGGATTACAAACGGAAACGTGGATAATAATTTCGAAAACGTGTGGATTAAGTGAAAGTTTGGGATTTCTGCGGTCAAGACAGCATTTTAAGGTAAGGTTATATTTGTCCGCTGTAACATGTTTGGTTGTTGATGAAGCTTGCGGCTTGGGAACGGGTTCACTCGCTCATCCATACGGGTTCACTTCACAATTGTTCAGAAGGGCTGCTGTCTGTCTTTCCCGTAGCCTGTTTTCAAGTTAACGGCAGGCCTATACGCAAGTTTTTAGCAGCTCTCGTGTAGGCTACAGTGAGTGTACCCTGGTCTTCATTTCTATTAGTTCTACATAGTAAGAACCCTTTCTGGAATGATGACCGTCAGTGATGTGTTTTTCTGTTCAATGCATTGCTGTAAGATGCAACGCGAACATTTGGATTGTATTTTCAAGTCGTGGAGTGAAGGATGTCAAATGCAAGCAACGTGGTAGAATGACTTAGTAGCCTAGGGAGCTGTCTGAAGAGGTCAAAATTCACAATTTAGGAGCGTTTTTATTTTTTAAAAATCTCATCTGGGGGAGACCCCACTAGTTTGGCTTGGTTACAGAATTTGTGCTTACCAACATCATACCCCCCAAAACCGCCACTGGTCGTGACTCAAGTGGTAGGACACTCGTCAGCTGCGCGGCTGACCTGGGTTCGATTCCGGCCCGGGTAATTTGCCAAGCCTTCCCCATCTCCCGCTCCCCACTCGCTTCCTGTCATAGTCTTCACTGTCCTATCTTGAAATAAAGGCAAAAGGCCCCAAAAACATATTTTAAAAGAAAAACAAAAAGTGGCCCTGCCGTGGCTCAAGTGGTAGGGCACTGCACTGCTACACTGACGATCCGAATTCGATCCCAACCCGGGTCACTGTCCCATCGCAAAATAAAGGCCCAAGGCCTTACCCGACTCAAACAGTGGGGCACTGGCCTGCTTCACAGGCTACCTGGGTTCGATTCCGGCCAAGGTCATTTCTCGATCCTTGCCCATCTCCCTCTTCCAGTCGTTTCCTGTCTGTTCTCCACTGTCCCATCAAATAATAATAAAGTCACAAAAATATATATATATATATTTTTTTAATAATGATAAATAAAGGCCCAAAAAGCCCCAAAAAATATCCACACCCTTACCAATCCCTTCCTCCATCCATGCCTCAAGTGCCCTTGAGCAATGCACCCATCCTCACACAGCTCCAGGGACTGTAACCAATACCCTGTAATTTCTCTGTAGGATAAAAGTGTCAGCTAAGTGTTATGCAATATAATGTAATGCAATGTAACTTTGAAAAGCTGCAACTACAAAGAAGACTTTGAAGGTGTGTGGGTCACTACAAAACCACATGCAGAAGTAGCACTTTAAATTTTACAATCACCATGTCTAGAATACGATGAACTGTTCCAAACTTATCCAGAGCTTCACGGCATGCTAATTTTCTCTGCGAAGCTACTGGTTTTATGGCATGGGTCCTCCGGCCCTCGATGCAATTTTAATATTATGCAGCTTCACATGAAATAGGTCATATTTCGTAATGGAATCTTAGAAAATAAATTTGCAATACAATTAAGTTATATTCAGGGGACCTAGAAAAGGTGGGGTCTGTTTTAAAGGTGGCTGCCTTCAATGTAGGCCTAACGTGCATGGGGAAACCCTAGTTTGTGTTAATAGTACGGCCATCGGAGGACTTTTACGGCCCTCGAATGAATTTGAAGTGGCCCCTCGAATGAAAAAGGTTCCCCACCCCTGGTTTATGGGCATGGCATCCATTATTGATTGGTTCTTCTGTATGGTATACAACGTCACTACTGGTGAACCAATCACTGCCAGGTTATTCTGACTCACCATGAGGTGTCAAAGGAATACATTCAACACACACTCTGACTCCAGGATCACAGGCTGCTGAGTACCCATGTCGAGGTATGATAACACGGTAGTCTAATATTTGACTAGGCCTGAAGTCTGTGTGTGTGTGTGTGTGTGTGTGTGTGTGTGTGTGTGCGTGTGTGTGTGTGTGTGTGTGTGTGTGTGTGTGTGTGTCGCATGTGGCAATGTTTGGGTCTGAATTCTCAGACAAAAACAATGATACATCACAGCTTATCTATGTAAAAACAATGCATAAAAAGCCTCAAAATGTGGAGCTGAGCTGAAAAAAAGAACAACACTTGTTACAAGACTTGCAAGATTTACGCTCAATGTACTTCTTGTTTTCAAATAAGACATGCATTACAATGCCTGTCTGAATCACACACATAATGTACAAACAACTTTGAAGTCATGGTGAACGGAATGATACCAAAGAGAAATACGTGTAAGGCATGTAGTTCAAGGGCACATAGCACATCAATTTACATGATGGGGCACACACGTGTTGGACATATTTCTTTGCATTAGTCACCTGGGTTGATTAGTGGAATATTATGTTCAGTAAAACCATTAACATAATAATGAAAAATAACAAATAAATTAAAAACTCAATTTCCATTTGAGGTTTTCTGGTTGGAGATTGAAAAATATCATGTTCACACGTGGTGCGTGATTAGGAAATCTAATAAATACACAGGTTAAACTACTTACATAGTGTAACGATTCAAACTCTACAAATGAATTGAAACCATTGGCCACCATCCAACATTTCATAGTGGTCACTGGCCAATGAATATCAGGCCTCGATTATTGTTGATTGGGGGTGGGTGAACGTGGTGAACTTCAAGTGTTCATCACTGGCCGTGGCCTTGCACCTAGAGCTCTACAGATGCATTCGACCATGCTTTTGCTGAAACTATTAACCTTTACACGAATGTAAGAATAATGAAAGGGGAAATTGTGTGTATGTGTGTGCACGTTTATGCCAACATCGTTTGTGTATTGTTACGCAATCTTGTGCAATACTGGGGGAGATATAATTTAATCAACATTAATTGCTGTCGGCTTATCGCCGTTTTCAACAAATATGTTACACTATCAAGAAGAATAAGCGAGCCGCAGTAAATATTTACTACAGCGGGGCTACGGAAGCACCAGCATGAGAGGTGTACAACAAACCAACGGAGAATTCAATGGACGCGGAACACTAGCCTACACAACATACAGAATGGCTTCCAGACAAAATACAGTTGCGAGCTGGTTGAAACATTGCAATGCAAATCATGACGATGCATTCGGGTGATGCATTCTCAAAAATAACTGCTCACATATTAGTCATCAAAGACAAAGAGCGTCGAATGCAGTTTAACGACGATGCCATCTTGATGCCTTGTTTTCTGTAGTAAACGTAGGGTTGGTTCGGGCCAAGCTTCCTGACACAATCGACAGAAAGAGGCGCGATTGGAGAAAAAACACAATGCCTAAAAGAGCCGTGGTATCTAAATTGTGACAGACGCACGAAACCCATTGCGTACATAATGTTTTTGTAAAGGCATTTTCATTTCCATCGAAACTACACCACGCACGCTGTGGCAACTGGGATGCAAAAATCCACGTTGCTCGCACAATCCTTATTTAGACCGTCTAATCGATTTCCACGAAATTCATATGAATCAACACTCAACACTATCAGCACAGATGATGGAAAAACCCATAACTGCCTTAAAAGCAAGCAAAAACGGCAAGCATGCTAACGGAATGACAGCCGACGTGCGTCCACACACACGACACGGAAGAAGGTCTTGGTTAAATCCCCCACACCGTGCTGCTGCCCTCCTCCTTGGCTACCTGCTGCTTACAACGCCAGCAAACAAATTAGCTTGTTGGACCAACCGCTTCGTTTTTTAAACCACACTCCGATTTCGTGTTAATACTCATCGGAACACACAAGGATAAAAATCCAAAGATATTCATCAGGTAAACACGCGGTGGCTTGAAATCCTCGTTTGTTTTCGTACTCGTCTTTGAGGCCTATCATGCAATCATCCGCGGCCCCCAGTGAGGCAATCCATTAGCCCCGCACTTCTCTGTCACTACGCTTCTCGTTTTAGTCTCTTACCGGGTCCGAGCGCTTCCATGGCCGAGGGCTCTCTCTCCGTCTCTGTCCCGGCCTGGCGGCTCCGTACCGACACTGAAATTGGGGGCGGTATCGCGAAGCTTTGTAGGGCTAATTTAAGAAATGGAAGAGGAGCGTGGATGTCCTCAGCCCTTCGATGGAGCGTTGTCTTCTGAGTGATTTAAAGTAGATCCTGTGGATATTTAACCGAGCATGCGTCAGGACCATACATACCAACCACGCATGCGCCAATTAAAAAAACACCTAGCAATGAAAACAATCACTAGTTTTCTCGTTATTTCATCCCAAGTCGATGGTTTTGCGGCTTCGTTGTCATTATGATGCTTTATGAATATTGTTTGCTACAAATGTCTGAATGCTACAGCTTTCAATGTGTGTACAAAGATGAGACAAACAATTGTGTGCAGAACATGTGGTGTCAATGAACACAATAAAGGCAACCCCCTGGCCAGTACAAATTGCACCTTTGCAGATATATTCATTTGAGTACATTTCTAACATATCGATCCGAGGTTAGCCCACTGTTCTGATTATTTGGTGATTGTTTAGACATGCCCTGTCAGAAAAATGGCTGTAGTGTGCTGTGGTCTATTAGAGCTTGGTTGCCATCTTCAGGTCAATGCTGTGAAGTGCAACAGGTTGGAGAGTTGAATAGAGTAGTAGAGTACCATCATTAATCCCGCGGGAAATTAAGGTGTCCAGTAGCATGCATACATCAATACAGAACAGAGAACACACTAGACATTACACACATCATTGCACTTATAATATAATATTAATCATATAACTCACTCTTACATACATTCAACCAAGGCATATCTCACACACACACACACAGCCCCACCCTAATATCTTTGGGGCCCTCCCATTGACTTCCATTCATATTAACCTTAAGTTAACAATAGTTAAACAATGCTTAATTGTGCCCAAACCAAAACAATCCCTAACCTTAACCTGTCAGTGAGGAAATGTTTTTACACTTTTACTTTTACCAGTAACAACAAAACTATGTATACCCAGAAAAAGGGGTCAAAACATGTGGGGTCCAGGATTTGGGCCCCACATGGAGCGAGGGCCCCACCTTGTTGGTGTGCTCCAATAGCAGTGGCCTCATGTGGGTATATTGGTTCAGTACACACACGTGCTCACACACACTCACTCACACACACACACACACACACACACACACACACACACACACACACACGCACACGCACACACACACACAGTTTAGTACTTTTATTTGGATCGCCACACAGGGAAGGATTACAGATCCAAACAGTATTGGAAAAAAGTCCTGTAGATTGGCAAGATTGATGATAAACAGAAAATAAGTCCAGTCTCTATGGATAGGTGTGACATCTCCGTCTCAGGCTGCCAATTATGGCAGAAACTGAGCAAAATTTGGCAAGTCCCTTTGCACTCTTTTTGCATAATCCACACAGTTGCAGTCCTCGCATGACCAGTTTATGTACATGTCCAAGGCTTCCAAACACTAGAACAATTAATTTGCAGTTATAGCCAAGATTCATGATTGATTCAAGAAGTGGCTGGTACTTAAACATTTTGTCATTAAAACAAGTGTCCATATATAAATCAAAAGAGCAGCCTATTTCAACAATGGTCACGGTTCTATTTGTTTCATCAATGATGGTAATATCAGGAGTGTTTGGGATATTATATACAAACGTAATTGAACGTCTTCATGGTTTTCTGTGTTAAACCAGTTTATCTGCACAGCACTGTATTTATGTACTGTATATGTACACAGACACACGCGTGCACACACACACACACACACACACACACACACACACACACACACACACACACACACACACACACACACACACACACACACACACACACACACACACACACACACACACACACACACACACACACACCGCTGTGTGGTTAGTGATAAGAAGTATGAGTGCTTTTGAGTGAGTGTGCTGAGAATGTATCTCCTGCTTGACTTTGCATGATGGGTATCTCAATGACTGGTGGGTAAGAAGATTATTGTCATTATTCAGGGTGATGTGTGTGAAATAAGGCGATAGGCATGAAAGGAAAACTGGAGAGTTTGGAATTGGACAGTTTACTGGGATCTTAATACGATTTCACACACATTTTAATTTGTCTATGAAGTAAAATTATTAATCATTAAATTAATATAAATTACACCAAGACTAGACTTGGGTGTAGGTCTGGGGACAAGACTGGCTTTGTGGAGACAGGCTTGTCGGTTGAGTTCAGACCTAGACTATTGGTTTTCAAAAGCAGTCAACACCAAGTCAAGAAGACAGAGCCTTTGAGGGGTCAAGTCCGAGTTGAGGCCGAAATAAAGACCTGGTTAAGGCAGAGACCATAAAGGGACTCTAGTTTCACGCCGTATCACCAGGGATGGGCGGGATTTGGGTTGTGCTCTTGCACGAGAGCTAAGGTCGGCAGGGCTAGATTAAGATGCCCTGGGGCCCCTAGGCTACAGGTTGCTGTGCCCCCCCCCGGAAAGCAAATTTTACTGCAAAGTCATATAGACAGTGTCATAATTACAAGATAGGAATTGTTTATTTGGCTATTCCTTGACAAACACACCAATGACTTAAAGGTGCGCTGTGTAGGATGGTGACCAGAGTAGGTACTGCAACTATGCTGCTGAAACTGCTGCCTATTGCCAAATTTAATCTTTTCATGAATATTTACTAAATAATAAACTAATATTTACAAGTATGACAAGTATGAAGTTTATAGTACGTTTTGCAGCTACAATGGTTCTGGAAATTCAAAATGACGGACCATGGAGCGCAATCTTTCAAGAATGAAAGCTTAGAACTTTATGATGGTGGTAAGTAGGCTATTCATGGAAAAGGTAACAATTCTGAATGGGCAGCATGACTTCACTGGAAGTTCACTAGATAATAACAACAAATATTTGGTCTTTTTAAGTTTTAAATCAGTGGGCTCATGCCATGCTCAAAAGTTAATCTTAATAGTGTATGCACAATTTGAGGAAATAAGCCACACATTACCTCAGTACCTTGCCTCATCAGATTCATACATTAATTCATGCATTCATCCATTCATTCATTCATTCAGAAATGTCTCTACACTCCGATTTCCGCACTCGCCTGCACACAGAGGTGGACCAAAGAAGCCACTAGATGGCGCTGTAGTTCACTTTATTCACATCTGTGGACATCTATTCTAGACAACATGGTAAAGGGCACTGGGTTACTATGCTGGCGACCCAGGTCCGACATCTACACCAGGGGTTCCCAAACTTTACCATGACACTGCCCCCATATAGCAGTATATTCTGGCCAAGGCCCCGCTTAGATAGGTCGTGGTGCCACACTACTTTTTCTGTGCACACCTGTTACAACCTTATAGGTCTGTGAATCAGTTCCCCTCTGTAAAATAACGATGATGGTGGTACTAATGTTCAGAGATGCCGAAGATTATGATAATGCAGTTCTTAACTAAAGGGAATACTGTTTGATTTATTTTCGTTTATTTTAGTCATTCATTTTATCCAATTATTTATTTTGCCTTTTCAGCCAACTTGCCCCGGCACACCCCCTACTGCTACACATATGCACATTTGGTTTAAAGGTTTAATTATAATTTTATTTAGCCTACTGTACACAGGCATTTATGGGTAAGCGGGTTAGGGCGTCAGACAGACGTGTAGTCTAAGGTCGCCCGTTCAACTCCCAAACCACCAGGTTGGTGGGGGAGTAATTAATTAGTGCTCTTCTGCCGCACTACTTATGGGGACCATTGGGGGCTGCCCCCTTGCACGGGTGAGGCATAAATGCAGTTTTGTTGTGTGCAGTGTGCACTTGTACGGTATGCTGTGGAGTGCTGTGTCATAATAACAATCTGAGTTTCCCAGTTGGGCTTTCACTTTCTCTTTCACTTTCCCAATATATCACCATTACAAGGAAAATATTGTCATTAAAAGGAAGAACATACTGAAATAGTTCTACAGAACTGCAAACAGTGAGTTTAAAACAATATTTACAATTATTTTATGATTGCTCAAAATGTGTCCCACATATTTGCCACCACTGTCAGACATTTTTAAAAGAGAGATTTTTCAAACCTGCATGCTTCACCATCACTGAAACTCCTGTTTACTATAGTTTATTTTCTCTTAAATTTATGAATTAGTTTGGACACTGCTACAGTCACAACCATAACATATCAACTCTGTCCCTTTTGTATAAAAAACTATTATAGTATTATAACATCATTATGTAGGCCTATACTTTATGAGAAGATATAGGCTACCTAAAAAGGTTTTTGTCACCTCCGTCAGACGTCATCACCCCGCCAGGTTTTGTGTCTGATGGTGTTGACAAAAGCTTCCAAATGCTCCTCAGTGGAGGCTAGAATATAATTATGGATCACAATAAATACCACTGTGTCTTATAATGTTTCATTAACTAGCACAGCTCAGTCGCATGTGGGACAAGCTACCGTCACCACCGTCAGATGTGTCTCCAAAGTCGGAACCATCAGACGGAGATTTGATGCGTTTTAAATGAATATGCTTACAATATGCATCCTCAATGCTGTTGAATTATCAAAATAATTCTTCATTTAACCCCCCACATTTTTTAACTTGTAATTGTGTCTACCGTGGTTGGCCAAAAAGTAAGCCTATGAAAAATGTTAAATATGGAGGTTGATTTGAACTTTCAAAATTAAAACCTGTCTCAGCGAAAACCCCACGATTTTTTTAGTGGTGCGATTGCAGCAATGGAAATTTAATGGTGAAAATTATTTTACTAATTTATGACAAACTTGATGTTGAACGACATTGCAGCAATGGAAATTAAATGGTGAAAATTATATTACTAATTTATGACAAACTTGATGTTGAACGACAACATTTAAGACTGTAAACCCAGTTGCACTGACATAGGTAACCCATGTACACTTGAGGAAAAGGTGTTCGATATTTCCAAGTGCATTGACATCTTTCCGTGCTGAATACAGTAAAAATTGATGAGACAGAGAAAGCCAAATACCATCAAACGGGTCAAAGGTCAAACTACTTACTACAGGGACGCCCAACTCAGACGCAGGGACCCCAAATCTGCTATGCTGTGTTCGAAAAGGCAGCCAGATCATCGTTGTCAAAAGTGTCAAGGAGATGCCATTGCTGACCTTTCAACCTGTCCATAGCCCATCTATTACTAAACCTAAATGCAGAGCCCTCTAATGGGCAGATGGGCGAAACAGTGAAGATGTTCTCTTTGAGGAAGTGTGTTCAACTCCTGATTGTTTATTGGATCGACTGGTCTTCGGATATGAGCAGCTGGAACAGTACATTTGTTATGAAGATGCACTCACCAATCTATGTGTGTGAGTGGGAGAGAGAGATATGACTTAGTGAATGTATGTATGGTAAATACATGTGCAATGTTGTGTGTAATGTATTTGTGTCTTCTTCTGTATTTACGTATGTATGTGGACACCTTAATTTCCCTCAGGATTAATACATATTCTATTCTACTCTTCTCTACTCTAGGCCTACAATGCAAATACAAGAATCCCAGTCGAAAGTATGGGCTTTTCTATGACAAAAGGAAACCAAAAGGAAAGTCTTCCCAACCTTTTCCAATGTGGAGCCCACTTGAAATTTTCATAAATGTTTAGGGCCCACCTCTGACCCAATAAACAATAAAACTCAAGTAGTCAACAGCGACACACACACACACACACACACACACACACACACACACACACACACACACACACACACACATACACATCACATACACACACACACACACACACACACAAATATTAATTCTATCTTTAGACAGTGATGTCTAGGCCCACTTGGAATACCTTTGGAGGGCCCCAGCCCCCAGTTTGAGAATCACTGGTTTAGAGAGATGACTTGGCCAGAATTAGCCTAGCGAGAGCCAGTTTATCCGTATAATGTAGCAAGCTGCCACGTCATACTGTACTCATATAATAATAATAATAATAATAATACTTTCGTTTTATATAGCGCCTTTCAAAACACCCAAGGACGCTTCACAGAGTGTTGTGTTGGAAAGTGTGAGTGTGTGTGCGCGTCAGTGTGTGAGTGTGTGTGTGAATGCATGTAAGTGAAAGTGCCTGTGGAACTAGCAGCCATAAGCCTCCAGGAAGAGATGTGTCTTAAGGTGTTGCTTAAACATATGGAAAAAATGGTAAAGGAATTACAAGAATTTTATAAGAATTTTATTTATCCCATTTATGATTTACTCCTGAAAGTACCCCCTTTGGTGTTTTCTCATACAGAATTATTGAAGTACAGAAAAGACAGAGAGCCTGCTAAACTCTCAATAGGTGGCTGACTGCCTTGCCGAGATGTCTCTCTCATGCAGGCAGGAGCATACTGTAAGGGCCTCCGCACACCGGCTCCGACAGCACTGCGGAGCACCTTTGCTTCCGACAGAATTCCGACCCCCAAACCCAATTTCACACGAACATAGCAGTCAATGGGCGGCTCTGACAAAATAGAACTCACCTCTAATCGCTAGCCGACATCCGCGACCATCAGCGCCAGTGTGCGGGGTTCTGTTGAAAACAATGGAATTTAACTTTTGAGGAGCAGTGCGCAGCACTTTGTTGGAGCCGATGTGCGGAGGCCTTAACTACCACTGCCATCCACCAGTCAGGGATACAGAAAGGATATTCAAAAAGTCAGAGAATGCGCACACATCAGTAGGCCTCGCACAGGTGCTGGACCAAATGGAAGATAACTAAAAGGAAATTATAAAGGTCTGCAACATTGTTCAATGCTCCCAAACAAAGTTATAAATTGGTTGTTACCAGGATGGTAATGATCAAGTCCTAGTGCATTACTAAAGGCCCTGCGTTACGTCATAGTAGAGTATTTCTATGGTAATTAACCTTTCAATGACTATTACAGCGTGCCTCAAATGGTACAACGTGCATTATGCTACTGGCATAACCAAAGGCGGAATTTCAAATCAAGTCCTCCATAGGGGCCCCAACTGAACTGTCACACCAGTCGTAACACAGAAAAACATAGGCTTGATCTTAATTTGTCTTGTGTAAAGTAACCGAAGATTACTAAAATAGCACCAAAACACTGGAAATGTATTCCTATATAATGACTTTTGAGGTCCCCATATTTATATTTCGCCGGGCCCCAAAATGGCTAGATCCGCCCCTGGGCATGACCAATGGTTGTGGCATTAAACTTTGTTTGGGAGCATTGAACATGTTGCAGGCAAATATCTTTTCCATACAGAGAGGAGATGGCTTGAATTGGTCCGGAGCTGAGGCAATAACCTGACCAGGTGGTGAGAGACTGAGAGTAACGCTCCTAGCCAGATGTACGTATATGAACAGAGGAGGAAGTGGAAAAATCAGAAGGAAACAAATAATTAAAGAACACAATACCCATTCGTTACTTCATGTTGTCTTGTTCTGCACCTCAATGTTTCCCTGTATTATATGCACGTGCCCATGAAAAATGTAAATTCGATTCCTTCGGACTGTGAATATGTGTAGCCTAGTACACATGAAGAAATTGGCAATGAAGTTGACTTTGACCTTTGACATTTGACATGACAGTCTGCTGGCTGAATCACTGCAAGGTCATTCGGAGGGTCCAGAAGGGTCGAGCAGGACTGGGGAAAAGTGACACCCAAAGAATTCTCCAGTAGATTAAAATACATAAAGCCCTACTTTTCCTGGATCCATGTGATGTCAGGTGAACGCCCCTTTATACCTTGTTCACACCAACAGTGACCTACGCTAACTGAGCAGCGGAAGTCATTATTTCTCTATGGAGGGCACGCGACCAGAGCGAATTTTAACAATAAAAAGTCAGCTAATATCATGGTAATGAGCTATGACGCGGTTCAGCGAAAACCAATCTGAATGTTCATAGCTCCGAATGTCCCAGGCTGTCAAGCCAGAGTGAGCTAAATCAAACATGTCAATGTCACGTCCAGAGCGAATACAGCAAACTTCTTCTGCTACCTCCGCTACCAGGCAGCGTAGGTCGCTCTTGGTGTGGACAAGGCATTAGGACAGGGCTGTCCCTTGGCATAGGCAGTATAGGCAAATGCTAAGGGCCCCACTCCAGTAGGGGGCGCCGCACCAGAGAATCAGAGATTTTTTTTAAAAAATCGAACAAATCTAATCTAATCTAATCTATTCTTAAGAATATAATACATCATCACAATAAACACAATCAACATTAAAATAAACAAACAATGCCTCATTTGCCTCCCCCTGCACTGTTTAAGAAGTTAAATTGCAACAAACCGCAAAATTTTAGCGCGTAGGGGGCGCTGAATTGAATACTCGCCTAGGGCAGCAAATCGGCAAGGGCCGGCCCTGCATTAGGAGACCTTCGGTTAGAGCAGTCCCAACCTTGTTTATCTTCCGTACCCCCATGAGTGCCCCCTCACTCGTGCTCTATATCCAAATGTGACAACGCTCCACACATTTTTTCATTTTTCCACGTACCTCCTGCAGTGCTCGCGTACCCCTAGTGGTACACGTACCCCTGGTTGAGAAAAAATGGGTTAGGAGACCTTTGGAGACTTTAGGCTGAGAATGAATGGAGTTCCCTTAGGGATGTAGGCTAGATGGCGGTAGCGGACATCTTAGGCAAATCGCCACCAAACGCCACAGACAGAGAAGAAGAAGGAGGGCACAACGTCCATACGTATCTTGGTCCCCCTTTGCAGTCAATAGTAGGCCTGTACTGCTTAAGGGCAAATCAATTTTGCCATGAAATATTTTCACATACAAATACAGAAAATGGAATATACAGTATTTAGAGTTAACATGCCATGCTAAAGCTGTCGAGTCCAAGTCAAATCTCAAGTCAATATAGCATATACAGCTCCAGGCCTTTTTATTAGAATACCATGAAAAAGTTGATTTATTTCCATAATTCCATCAATAATGTTAAACTGTCATGGATTGTAGATTCATGGCCCAGTTTTTTAACTATTCCAATCATTATTTTTTTTCTTTTTATATACGTTGGCCTTCCAGCTCAAAAAACCCATGAATTGGGGAATTCGCATTATTAGAATATTGTTATAAAATCACATTTTTCTTCATCAAAATTCGGGTCACATTAAATCAGTTGAAATTTAGTACTTTCTACATAAGATGCAATGGCCATGATGCGTTTAACATTGAAGTCAATGGCAAAAACAGTGCATGGGAGTTATGGAAGCCCAGATATCCTTGATGCTTTGCTGTCAGCTGTTCTTGTTTGTTGACCTGGTGCCCCACACTTCCCTCTTCAATATACCCGAAGATTTCCATGCCACGTTTTGGTGTTAACTCACCAGTTTAATTCTAACTCAACAGAAATTAAACCCCATTCATTTTCAATGGGGATTCATTTCTGGTTATTTAGAATTAAACTGGTGAGTTAGTGCCAAAACGTGGCATGGAAATCTACAGGGTATATTGAAGAGTGAAGTGTGGGGTACCAGGTCAACAAACAAGAACAGCTGACAGCAAAGCATCAAGGATATCTGGGCTTCCATAACTCCACTGTTTTTCCATTGACTTCAATGTTAAACGCATCATGGCCATTATGAAGACAGAGAATGTCCTAACCAAGTATTGACCATTGCATGTTATGTAGAAAGTACCAAATTTCAACTGATATAATGTGACCCGAATTTTGATGAAGAAAAATGTGATTTTATAACAATATTCTAATAATGCGAATTTGAGCTGGAAGGCCAACGTATATAAAAAGAAAAAAAATAATGATTGGAATAGTTAAAAAACTGGGCCATGAATCTACAATCCATGACAGTTTAACATTATTGATGGAATTATGGAAATAAATCAACTTTTTCATGGTATTCTAATAAAAAGGCCTGGAGCTGTAAGTCAGTGTCAAGTCACAAGTCATTCCTAATATTACCAAGTCTCAAGTCATACATTTCTGACCCAAGTCTGACTCAAGTCCATTCACAAGTCCACATCTCTCTCCCAACTAGCAGCACTTAGTAAACTTAGTGTATGCCAACTAGCATTAAGTAAACATCCCTCCCAAAGCCGCATAGAGTAGCACTGAGTCATCGGTCTGGGCCGGAGCCGTAGATAGAGAAGAGTTACAGCTTTGCTATAGGATTGCGCGGAAACTTCCGCAGACAAAACTGGCGGCGAAACTGACCATATATGGTCAAATATGGCCGACCTCCCGGTCCCATTCAGTTTTGCACAGCCTTCACAGTGTTCCAGATATATAGTAGGCCTAGCGCTCCTTTCCATAGAGTATCATTGGGGACTCTGATAAAAATTGATATAATAGCCGTTTCTGCGCATTTCAAAGCACACAATTTCAATGGACTGAGTATTTACTTGACCTAAAATGGTAATGTGTCAGAAAAAAAGCGGCACGGCTAAATGTGTAGAATTAGTACACTTAACCTAGCCATGCTAACACAAACCTATGGCAGAGATAGGTTTAGCTGGAAACGCTGAGGCTAGCGTACCACGTAAAACCATGTGACCGATGAAGTGACCGAGATCAAAGACTGCGTCAACTCTTCTTTATCTATGACTCTGGTCTGGACCATTGACTGTATAATGAATGTACTGTCATTGGTCTGGGCCCTTAGCTCAGCGGTATCGTGCTGCTGTGCCTCCCATGCCGGACTGAAAAATTGACTGGTAAGAATTCAAGCCCAGAGTGAAGATGACCTCAGTTACTGGTGCTATGACCCAGATGGAAGTGAGGTTTAGAGGGGTGAGTGTAACGGATGCCAACTGGCAAAGGTTGCCACCTGTCTGACACAAAACATGGCCATTTCAAAGCCATTTGCCCTTTTAGCTTGTAAGCAATGGTGTCCTTCATTCAGAATCCAGGGATTTTTTTGCTCCCGGGACAGGCCATTCAAGGACGGGACAAAGGTGAACCCGAGACTGGCAACTCTACAATTAACATTAGAGTTTGGTGGTAAAACCAGAGATGTTATGAGTACGAGGAGATGATTGGTCACTGATGTATGTGTACATAAATTAACGGTGAAGATTCGTAACGCAAGTATGGCGTCTACCCACACATCTCCCACCTTTCTGGTAACAAGAGCCAATGTGCCTGCTGAGCTGCGTTGCCATTGATCCAATCATCTGACTGCATTGGCGCACGCAAATTGTTGTGCATGCTCAGTTGTGAAAAGCTATCGCGCTCGTGCCATTATGGAACTACTGCGCCTGCGCTATGTAAAAAAAAAGAGAAAAGTGGCTTAAAAAGCTTCATTTTGATTCGCATGACGCAACCAAGCAGTCTAGATTGATCAACCTATCATGGCGGTTTCAACCATGTAGTTTTCACAACTGCTGGGTTCCCTCCCGTCCTGTACTCAGTTTCTCCTTTTAGTTTTCCCATTGACTCTCAGATCTGGTCTTACTAATCGCGAAATAGCACCCGAAGGCGTCAACAAGATGGCGGCGGTGTGTCATAACTTATGCAGGAAAGAACTTTGGTAAAAAGATATCTTTAGCTCTGAGCTATCGGTATCATGCCAGACTCGAGTGTTGACTGGTAGGTCACAGGTTCGAGCCCCGAGTGGCGAACCAGTGCAGATGACCTTGTTTACACCTGCTTGATTACCATGTGACGGTACCGAAAGGGCGTCAAACTAGTGGGTCGCTAGGCAGCAGTCGGGCAATTCAAATGAATAGGCAGTGTTTCGTTGCCCAACCACGAAAAACGGGCAATGACGTGAATGCACCACGAAAATTAAAGTTATTTTTTTTCGTGAATACTTCACGAAATGAAAGAGATACGGTTGTCCAGTGAGGTTGCCCATCCTGTTGTCAAGGGCCATGGAGAACTCCTACCCCCACCCACCAGAGAAAAACATCAACACACCAGAAAAAAACGACAACAGGCAGTGAGCAGACCATGAGGGTTAACTTGGCGAGACAGCAAGACCTTCCTGCTGGTGGAGCTCACTGTATCGTGGGCATAGTGTACGAGTGAAAATGTAGCGTACCAATTACACAGACCTAGTTGTAGAGTGGGGAGGCCGGCTGCGCCTCCTCATAGTGGGATGTCTGGTCCTCAATGATCTGCCAAATTCAGATGTATTGGAGCAAGGTGTCAGAAAGCCATCAATGAAATGGTTGTAGAAGCAGAGAAGTGGCCCTTGCCATATGTAAGCTCCAGTCACGTCTGGACCTGGTATTCTGGGGTGGCTTTAGGGTTGTTACCAGACAACGGGCCAGTCAGCAGAGCTGGTTCTACCAATAGGCAGACTAGGCCATTGTTTAGGGCCCCCACAAAATCTGCCCTCTGTAGGAGCCCCCAGTCAGCCCAGCCATTGTAAATAGCACCAAAAATAATTAAAGATGGCCCAATGTCTATATTTGCCTAGCCCCCCCAAATGTGTAGATCAGGGGTGGGGAACCTCGAGAGCCGTTTGTGGCCCTTGAGGGCGTTTTATCTGGCCCCCGATATAATTTTAATGTTATTCAGCTTCACATGAAATATGACATGCAGTATTTTGTAAATTAATCTTAGAAAAGGCATTTGCAATACAATTAAGTTATATTCTGGGAACCTAGAGAAGATGATGTTTGTTTATAATGTGGCTATAGGCCTAAAGTGAAGGGGGAAATTTGTCTTCATAGTACGGCCCTCGGAGGACTTTTACGGCCCTTGGATGAATTTGAAGTGGCCCTTCAATGAAAAAGGTTCCCCACCCCTGGTGTAGAGCCACTAGAGATAAGGAGGGGGGACACACTTTTCAAAATTGACCCCATAATGCACGCCGATCCACCAAAGGAACTCTGTAATAGTCATTGAAAAGTTAACACAATCATAGTACTACACTACTATGACATAACAGGGCCTTTAGTAATGCACTACAACGTGGTCATTGCCATTCTGGTGACAGCAAATTTATAACGCTGTGTCTTAACGGGTTAAACAGAGTTAACCCTTCCCATATGTTTTTCTACCAAATGTTGGCGATTGTGTAAAATAAGATCTACATTTCAAATGTCAACGTAGCTCGACACCATGACCTTCAGTAAACAATTCTCAATGTGACCGTTGCAGAGCCTCTGTATACGAATGATAGTACAAGGGTATGGGGCCTTAGCCTTGCGCGCCATCCTACGTACTTCCGCCAAAGGATTGGCTCCACTACATGAATACGAAATGAAATGGTAGTATTATGGGATGGTCAGGACCAGGCTAATGGGGCCTATGGTAAGACGAGGTTAGCAGAGAGGATCAGCTTAAAGACGTGCCTAACCATAGGGGGTGGTGTGTCCTCCACTCAGGGCATTAAGCAGGGACACACTGGGCCACCTGGATATGCCTGTGTCCTGTCGATATGAGCTCCCTGTCGAGATTAGGTCCTTTTCCCTACTGAACATGTGCACGCATGCGCACCTCCACACAGCGAGTTCTGCAGGTGATTGCCCATCGAGCGGAGCTACCAAACAGCTGATCTTAAACATGCTCAATACCAACTGCAACAACGCAACGCTATTATAAGTATAGGCGTAAGGTTTGCAAAACAGGGAGACATCCGTGCCCCATAAACTGGTGAGAGAGATGCATTGCACAATGCACACCAGTCTTTTTTTTAGCGGCTCATCTCGACAGAACACCGGGGTTTAAGGACTTAGACACTCTAGTGGTCCCCAGCTGATGGCCTGATCGTACCCACAGGGGTGAACAGAGAAACATACTTACTCAAAAGGCACCAGTTGAGATGCGTCAAGTACGGATACTGTAGATCAGCGGTTCCCAAACTTTTTCCCCTGCGCACCCCCTTTTACATTTCAATGTGGTTCGTGCACCCCTTAGCGAATATTGCACAGCCGCACATTTTGGGCAATCTTCATTTCCAATAGACCTGACATTTTTTTCTGCCGTTATTACAATGGAACTTGTTGCATGACAAGTTATAAATTACACTTCAGGTGGATCTTTCCAGCATACAAATTCACCAAACAATTAAAACTGTGTAATGTTCATTAATTCTGTATAAAAACACAAATCTCAGCCATTGCTCTATTCAGCTCGCACACCCCCTTGTGGCAGGCCGCGCACCCCTAGGGGTGCACGCACCCCAGTTTGGGAAACCCTGCTGTAGATAATCAGCCATCCTTGAATAATAAGTGCTGTACATGCATGGCTTCTTTATCCCCTGAGATAAATGATGTACAGCAGCCCTATATCTAACTAGCCTGACGAGGCTGCCCTCTCAACCGTTACTCGGGCCATTCATGAAGTCTTTACGAGAAAAACTGAAAAAAAAAACAACTTTAAGCCTCATGGTGCCTTTACGAATAGCCTTGTTTCTCGAGGTTGGGTGACAAAAGGGGGAACTGACAATTGGGGTAGTTTGGTTCTGGGGGGAAGAATAATGATAACAATGGAAAAACATAGAGAAAGACTGGCTAATATCTAACATGGATGCAGCCCATAGTAGCCTAGGCTACAATACCAACATGTTATAAAATATTTAATATTCATACTGTACAGTGTGCATTGTGCAGGTACACAATGACATTATATTGAACGCTATGTTATGTGACTATATATAAAAAAGACACAACTTGCCATTTGCTAACATGTCAGAAGTGAGATAAGGCACCTAGGCGTGACACTATCACTAATTTTCACACTTCACATCAACTTAAACAACAATATTTCTGTCTAAGAAGCATTGCAAAGATCCCTCCTCCTGACCCAGCAGGATGCTGAAAAAACTGACTGTGCATTTAGCTCGGTTTGTTGATGTAGCCATACAGTAAACCAATAAGTCAATAAAAAACGATTGAAAAACCATGCCTTTTTAAAGAGTCAGCTGCAATAGGCAAAACCAAAATGAAGCACATGAAACCAATAACAGTTGAGCTGCACTGGCTGTCTACTCAATTGCCATGAGGGGTCCATGGGAGCGGGTTGTACTGTACCTGTAGCCAGGCCGTGCCCTCCTAGTGACGCAACAGCTTCAGCGTTGCTACCAGTCAGGTCAAGAGCAATGCAAGTACTTTCTGAGTTTTCGCTAAATCTGGAACTCCTCCTACTTTGTTGGGAAGCAAACAATCATTAGCAAACCAAGAGAGGCCCTTTAGGAAATGCCGTTTGGGAAATGTTAATTGTTATGCTCTTGGTCAGACCAAGTCTCGAAGAGATTTGAAAGTCGATGATAATCAGACTACTATACCTGGGCTGGGGCCCAGAATTCGGTGCTACTGCCCTCGACAAAACATACAGCTGTGGGACTACATGGAGAAGAGAAAAAAATGTACCACACACTTGTTTGACTTTTGACTCGTTTATTCTGAGTGAACACTTTCTCTTTGAAATAATGAAATGGGGACTCAATTCTGGGCCATCCGTCTCTCTGATGATGTCTTTGTCGCCCCCTGTCCAGGGCTTGACACTCGCACCTGCCAACCGGCCAAATGCTGGTAAAACTTGGCTGTGGCTAGTAATACTTTCTCGGTCACTAGCCAATATGGCTGGCAGTGTATTCTTTGGCATGACATACGCATCATAGTAGCATATATTCTGTTGTTTTCCCCTTGTGCATCAAGAAAAATCCCAGTAACTTAGTTTCTGTTTGCTTGATATACTTCCATGTAGGAAGCTGTACACTCATCTTGCTTTAGCACCTCATCTTTTTAGGTTAGACGTACACTTATCATAATAAATAAAGAAAAAAACAGCAATATAAAATCTGTGGCTAGTGGAATACCTGAATGGCTAGTGACTTGGGAAAACCACTAGCCACAGTGGCCGGTGGGTGAAAAAGTGAATGTCAAGCCCTGCCCCTGTCAACGGGCCCTCTGTCCCATTTTTGGAAAAAAGCTTATTTTATACCTGCCCTTGAGTTAAATAATAGAGTTTTACCGTTCTCCTGTACTTTCAACCGTTCTCTGGGTATAGCAGTGTAAATTTTACCTCCATGCTAGCAGTTAACATTGAGTCCTATGAGACCAGCTCGTGGCTAACTGGTCTCATAGGACTCAATGTTAACTGCTAGCTTGGAGGTCAAATTTGCACTGCCGTAGTCGGAGAACGGTTGAAAGTACAGGAGAAAGGTAAAACTTCGTTATTTAACTCAAGGGGATGTGTAATATGAGCATATTTCCAAAAATGGGACAGTCCTCCTCCTCCACCTTTCTGCCCATAACCTCCTCTCCTCCTCTTCTACCTTTCTGCCCATAACCTCCTCTCCTCCTCCTCCACCTTTCTGCCTGTAACCTCCTCTTCTCCACCCTTATCAGCAGGCCTGTCTAACCTCCTCTCCTCCTCCACCTTTCTGCCTCCTCCTCTCCTCCTCCACCTTTCTGCCTGTAAACTCCTCCTCACCTCCACCATCTTTCTGCTCATAACCTCCTCCTCTCCTCCACCCTTATCAGCAGGCCCAAACTCCTCCTCTCCTCCACCCTTATCAGTGGCCCTGCCTAACCTCCTCTCCTCCACCTTTCTGCCTGTAAACTCCTCGCCTCCTCCACCACCACCCCTGCCGGCGGGCCTTCCCATAACCTCCTCTCCTCCTCCTTTTTTTTTTGCAAGGTCAAGGGTTCTGTCTAATATCCTAATTTCATTGTGCTTGTGGCCTTGTGATGTTGTCGTGAGACGTCATTAACAGCAGCAGTTTAATTCAATATCTCACAAAATCACAATTCAAAGGTCATTTTTTTATTAGCAATCCGGATGTTGAATGGAGAAGACTCCCCCAAAAGTTGTTGTTGATAGGTTGACAGCAGGAAAACTTTGTTGTTTTCTCCACGGTGGTGGGGCATCTGCGAAGCGCTATGCCACTTGGGTAGATGACAGATAGGCAGTAAAACATTGTCTATGAGGGAAAAAAGTATATGTCTACGTAGTGCAGCAATTAATCTTTCAAATAATCCAAGTGGTCACAATGTTGGTCTATTAATTGATTATTTATTTACGTCATTGACAGTTATATCTACTGTCAATGATTTACGTTGATAAAGCAATTGGCTGAAAATATGTCCTTTGGTGTGACGTTAAGAAATAAATAAGCTTATATTAAGTAATGTAGAAATGGCTTGATGGAGTTTTATGAACATTGTTACACTCCTCATATTTATTGCATTTTTTAAGTCTTAAATTATGAGAAATAACCATTTAAGGACTTTTTCCCGCATTAGAGGTCAGCTTATTAGAAACCTTCGAGGAAATACAGGGATATCTTTCTTTTAAAGGGACACTGAAATGGTCAAAAAAGGTACTGCAACTATGCTGCTTTTTGAAATTGGGCTGCCTATTGCCAAATTTGATCTTTACATCAAAGTTTACGTATTAAACAAATATTTTCTAGTATGGTCCAAGTACAGTCATTTTTGCAGCTAAAAATGGCTATTTTTGGAAATTCAAAATGTCGCACCATGGAGAAGATCCCCCTTTTCATGTATGAAAAGTGCAATTTTTCCAGTTATAATGAATACTTATTTGATGGTGGTGGTAAGTATTCATGAAAAAGGTAACATTAGTGAATGGGCAGCGTGAATTCTGGAAATAAACAACTAAAAATCTCACACAGTGTCCCTTTAAAATGTTCAAAATTGTCAGAATTTATAACATTTCAGGGATGGTAATTTGTTTTTCCCTAATGCAGTATTCAGTGTTTATCAAACATATTGTTAAGCTCAAACAAATATTTGAGCGTTTAAAAAATGTCACACCGTAGGACATTCATGTCACACTAAAGGACATACATGCAAAACTGAGCCAGAAACAAATGTATCAACATGATTATTTTGTCTTTTGATCATAATGTAATGTTGTAGTATACAACAATATGGACCTACACTTTATGCTTATAAGTCTTTAAGTCATAGATTACCAGCCTATCGTAACATTCAGTGACAGCCATACGGTCATTAAATTTAACCTGCAGAGCTCATAAGACTCATACTGAAGTGTGACCTTGGCATGCATGACCATCACACCTCACCCTCTTTGTAGGTATGCTATGACTGTCACACCATTGAACTTATAGTATGTAGTGGCCAGTGCTTGTTTGGTATCTCAAGCTGGACAGCACATTTCTGCTATATTGAGCTCTCCACAGCATACTTAATTCATCTATACTTCTCTATAGTCTCTCACTCATCTTTCCTTCACTGTTACCGTTCTATTTTGGTTTCAAAGTACCATTAATGACATTTTATATCCTTTGACAGTACCTAAAATCAACAGCAAATATTCATCAACAATGCATCAAATAAATTCCAATGGCCAATTAAGGAATAAGTAATTTGAATACACAAAATGTATCTAGTCAAACAACAAACTAAACAAAATAATGTACAACCAGTTGTTTTAAAAGCTATTTCTCAGATATCTAGTCCTTTGGTGTGACCTGTTTGTCCTTTGGTGTGATACTCCGAAGTGTCACATAGGACTTTTACCATCACACCATAGGACTTTTGAGCTTTTGAGTTAATTTAAAGCTGTGTCGTTGCCAACTGAAATACAATTTTACCTTTAGTAAGATGCATTTGCATACATCAACATAAGAAAAAAATATGAAAAATATACACTTTTGTCAAAATGTATTATGGCTGTCACACCAAACGACTACAAAACTATACATCTTGTGGTAGCAAAACGTAATTGATTGATTGAAGAACTCTGAGATAAAAACCTAAAATCCACCCTTGTCTTTGGCTTCTTAAGGGTCTAAATTCACAATTTATGTACCGCTGGAGCTTCAACAATAGATAACTATCCACAGAATTACCAAAAAATATGATGTCACACCACAGGACATTTCTGTGATTGTTTTCTGTGACAAAGTTTCATAAGTCCATTCGGTCTCAGAAAAACAGGAAAAAAATTAGGCATTGCCACTTGCTAAAATAGACACCTTGAAAAACATGCCAGGGTTGTTCAGAAAAATGACTGAGCTTTGATTATTTATTTTAAAATGATTTAATATGGAGAACTAGGCTTGTGACAGCCACACCATAGGACAAATGTGACATTTGACTCAAAATTAAGTATACTTATTTAAGCTCTGAATTTATTACACATTACTTTTTCACAACAACGACACTAGTTTAATCATTTAAAACATTGACAATTTTGAAAGCATGAATTTACTTAAATTTAAGAGCCTGTGACAGCAAAATTGACACGTCACGTCAACTACCCTTAATGGTCAAGGACAGGAGTTAGGATATGTGTGTGTTTGTGTTTGTGTGTATCTCTGTAAGTGTGTCTCTCTCTTTGTGTGTGTGTGTGTGTGTGTGTGTGTGTGTGTGTGTGTGTGTGTGTGTGTGTGTGTGTGTGTGTGTGTGTGTGTGTGTGTGTGTGTGTGTGTGTGTGTGTGTGTGTGTGTGTGTGTGTGTTGCTGTTGAATATTTACTTGAGATGTATTGCTTATCTGCTTAGGGCCGTCACGGTAGTCAGATATTGTGTTGAACTTGTAGCCCAAAAGTTGCCAGTTCAACTCCCGACCCGCCAGGTTGGTGGGGGGAGCAATTAACCAGTGCTCTCCCCCATCTTCCTCCATGACTGAGGTACCCAGAGCTGGTACCGTCCTGCCGCACTGCTCCCTTGCAGCGTCATTGGGGGCTGCCCCCTTGCACAGGTGAAGCATAAATGCTATTTTGTTGTGTGCATTGAACACTTGTGTGCTGTGTCACAATGAGGGAGTTGGAGTTTCCCAGTCGGGCTTTCACGCTTTCGTGTGTGTGTGTGTGTGTGTGTGTGTGTGTGTGTGTGTGTGTGTGTGTGTGTGTGTGTGTGTGTGTGTGTGTGTGTGTGTGTGTGTGTGTGTGTGTGTGTGTTGCTGTTGAGATGTATTGCTTATCGGGTCAGAGGTGCAAGTAAAGTGGGCCCCAAACATTTGTGGAAATTTCAAGCAGTCCCCAAGTTGGAAAAGGTTGGGAACCCCTGAAATGAATATTCAAGTATATAATAAATGAAAAAATCTCTTCAAACTTCAAAGTTAGGCTATCAAAGGCTATCAAAACATCCTGAAGTTCTTTTTGAACATGGCAAGACATTTGGGATGAGTGTTTTGGGGGGGAGGGTGATAGTGCATGGTCGAGGTAATAACAATGGACCAGCATGCCCCCTATTCTCACCTCTACAATAGCCGTTTAGCATTTGGAGTTTTCAGAGGCCAAAGCCATGTGTGGAAATTCACAAGCTGGGCCAACCACACCCTGTTTGCATCTAACCATGACCCAGGTATAGTCTACTTTTTTGTGGTGGGTATTTGAGCATTTGTTTAGGTGGGTATAGGCCTACTGTATATATTTGTGCTATTCTAAATAATGGATCTCTCCGTTCTAGGTGGGTATACTGAAATCCCTGACAGTTTGAGGTGGGTATACTGTGTATAGGCCTAGCCTACCTGCGTTCAACGTAGACTACACCACTGCCATGACCTCTCAATCTACGCTCACCCTGACCTAGCAGGCGACCATAGCAACTCACTGCATAAATATGATACTTCATTTATGTGAATAACCTACGTAGCCTTTACTGTCCACAGCATATGTTGCGAACATACCTAAAGCAACAAATTAAGTATAGGCTACTGCAGTGCCTACACCAGGCTTAACCGTTCTGCTATTCCTGTATGCAGTAACTGCCAGGATTTGCTGATGCAATCTACAAACTACAGATTATGTAATGCTATGTAAGGGGATTTTAGTGTTAGACGAATATTATAGTTATATCCTAAACAATCGTTCAACAATGCAGAATACAGAAGTTGAAATAGACCTACTGTAGGCCTAGGCCTACTGCAGATGTAGGCTATTGGCTGTTATGAGTTTTGTAGAATTACTGGCCTATACTTGGTTTTTGCTGGGGATTTTGTTTTCTAAATGCTAATCTGGGTCACCTTCAAGTTTGGTGAGTTTCTGATGAGCCGTCTGTGTCAATTCATAAGACTTCACTCTTGAGTGTAATGAGGGTAGGCCTACTGCTGAGGAAAAAAACAGGTTTAAGAGAAAAGAAACTCCATAGCAACCAGTCCCCCTCCTGGCCAAGTGGTCATGTGAAAGTGACTCAGACTGAGTTTGCTGCTGACTGGCATGAAACCAATAGTAACTAGGTGAAACTATGGGGGAAAAACACCTTGAAAATATTGTTGGAAAGGATGTAGGCCTATAGTAGAATTTTAAATAGATCTCAAATTAACCACTCATATTATGAAGAGGTTATTCAGGGCCTAGGCCTAGGAATATCATAGCCTATATGTTTTTACAATGTATTATTATTTTGTCTTGTATTATAATCTAATATTTAATATTACTGGTATTTTATATTATATTTATCAGACTAGTCCACACATTAACAAATAATAAAGCTACCAGTTTCACAACTGTGTTTTTTTCCCCTTTCAGTGTAAACAGGGTGGATGACGCCTCAAGTTTGAGCATGCGCAGAAAGATGTTATTGGGGGTGCGGCAGAGCAGCCATGATTGAGTGGAATGACCGCGCCGCCGAAGAAGGTTACCTACTGGGATTACTACCGAAACAGAGAATTTAAGAATTTATTAATATTTTCGAACAAATGTAAATAGTGTTAATAATCTGACTACATAGGGTAGGAACAAACAACATCATGTTTCTTTTGGAGCAAAGTTTTGATTTCCCACGTGATCGAAATCGTCCAATAGGAGGCCTGCTGACGTTGCTGGAAAATTATGTCCTTTGTTGAGGTTTGTCCGAAATAATTGAAAAAAAGAGAGAAACTTTTACATTGGTTTAGCGATATATTCGTAAATCGATGGAACATGTATACTTCACCCTGGATGTGTGGATGAGTATCGTTGCGCTTATTTTTTAAGCGATGCCTTGTTTTTGGAAACACAACTGCGCCAGGAATTCGATCCTAATCACATATCACATGACGACTGTCCTCCCCTCCCCCACCCTTGTGCAACGAAGGGGGAAAGTCGGACATGTTTGGAGGAAATGTTGAATAAAGAAACGTGGCTGAAGACAAGAAGAAAAACGAGGAAATCTCGGACGTTTTTGGATTTTAGACGGATTTTATTTCTTATTGTTATGACATTATTTGTGGTACCTGTTTTTCTTGTGTTTTTCACAAAGGGCACATGCACTTTGCCATTTTCATCTTATTTTAGCTGCTTAGTTATGAATTACATTTCATGTAACATATCAGATGGAAAGGTGACTCTTAACAATCCTTATGGACTATGTTTGGCCTCGAAAAGTACATTTTGTTGTGGTGTGTCATTGCAGCAAATGTGTAACCTTGCTGTGGGGGTTGGGTAGTGTAGTGTATCATTAGATAAGGAAACAAAGCAACGTGGTCAGCAATTGAAATGGTTCTAAATTATTTTGGTTGCTAACTTCTGTTTTTCTTTCTGTTGAGAGAGCCAGGCCTGGTATTGGTTGTTCCAAGAGAGTAGGCTGCTAAGTGAGACCAGAATGTGGTATCAGGGTTATTTTAGTTTCTAGGTTTTCTGTTAAAAAAAAATGGCGTCTTAATGTGTATTTGTACAGACAGCATGCCACAGAAAGGAGATTTAATGTTATTTTTGGGAACTAATGGGAAGTGTTGTTACTGTAGGTTTATTGTCCATTTGAAATGGCTGTTTCGTTTAATTTGAGTACTTGTTAACATAAGTTGTGTTTCGTTGTCCGGAAAGGTGATATTCTGCTAGTAACTTTGAAAGTGCTGTGTCATTTCAATGGAGGACATTTTCTGTAGGCCTCCTGATATCCGCCCTGTTGGAACAAGCCAGTTAACAGGGGTCACGTTGATCCAGTTTTTCCAGGATTTGGCTGTTAAACATATTGTTCACTACAGTGGTCACTACCACGTGTATAAAATGATGCAATATGTGCCTTTAACAATTGATAGGAAGTAGGACATTAATGCGTTGTGGGGTACGACGATTGTTTTTTTGTTTTTAAGTTCACTTACATGGACAGTTACATTTGTCGTGGGAAAGGCTTTTCTAACATGCACGAAATGTGAGTTACATCGTAGTGTGTGGATTAGTCACGACGCCTTAAAATGGCGACTGCTCGTGCTTGCAGGGCGAGCCGACTGCGGGGAAGTAGAAAATAGCGTGGTGGTGTCTCAGTGGTGTATGTGGCAGTAGTCTGATACTCGTGATGCAATCAGCCAAGCCAATGGCGTGCTCAGACGTCGCGCCATGAGCCCGCGCTTGGGTGTTCACTTTAAAAGCAAGGAGGTTTCGAGTCCAGCAATACAACAAACAAATGCTATTGCGCTAATAGATGAGTAGCTTCTGTAATGTTGAAATGGTCAAAATGCAATGGTTATTGAAGGTGTGCTGCTAAAGTGCGCCAGAGATGCTCGCTCAATTGGAAATCGATGGCGCTGAACCGGTTGTGAGGGATAGGGTGGGGTTTATGTGATTGACTGCAAGGCAAGCGAATGGCTTGGTCGAAGGCGTGGCCTTTTCTGGGCTCGTGCGCCAATAGTGTTAATAGGCGGTTTATAAATAGTCGGGCGGATTCGTTTTGTCGCCATTTCACTGAAGCCGTGTACTGAAGGTTGGAAGGAGACTGGGAGAAAAGAGCAGGCAGCTCGGGAACCTGAGAGACGGGTATACTAAACAGAATCCGGATCCATCCTGATGGAGACGGCCTTAAACCCGCCCCTTGACAGGTACCAATCGGAACAATTGGCAATAAGTTTGTGATCTACCTGATTATTGTTGTTTTTCGATTGTTGTAACTTCGGATATGTTGATCGAACTTCGCATATGACAACAGTCCTGCCACCGGGTGGATTAACGCGTAGAAATGGTTATTGAAACCAACAACTGGCAACTAATTGTCTAGACCGCGGAATACAAGGCTTGGTTTTGTTGAGCAAGTATTACTTTAGATTTGTGTAGACATAAGAGTTATTGTACTTTATTTGAGTCGGCTTCTCTGTCCCCCTACCTTCACAATTTCCTTATGCATTCTGTGGATAAGTAAACCGCTGATGTCTTCTCGTGTAACTTAGCTCTACTCGAGGGTAATTTGTGTATTTCGTTGGTGCGGATGAGTTTATTTGCAATGTGTTGGTACATGATGAACTCTGGTGGTCCTGTGTCCCTAGCGCTGTTAGCTTAGCGAGCAACTGACTTCTTTCAGTGGTTAGCTGTGTATGTTCCGCAGCCGCCAACTAGATACCTACTTGCTAACGCAAGGACGTTTTGCGCAAGTAATGGCTCACTTTATCATGCCCGAAGCTGGCTCTAGTTTGCTTTGATTGATTTTGGTGGAAGTCGGTCGGTGTGGGAAATGTCACCGTATGTACTAGCAGTAGGTATGAAGTAGCGGCTATTTCTCGGGTGTTGTGGTACCAAAACTCTATGGCCATGCATCAGTACGCTCTAGTATGGCCACTTCACAGTTGAGTGTGTAAGTTAAGGAGCCGTCATAATTTAACCCGTTAACTTGATATATACTGCATATCTGTCCGTGGTCTCTTGTCTAGCCACTAAACGTGGAGGTTAGCGTAGTACACAAGATTGGCACCTGGGGGAAATGGTTAATTTCTGGTTGCTTGGTTACCACTATTGTGTCCTGCTGGAAGTTGGGTGTTAAGTCACTTCAAAAAGTAGCACTAAACTACACCATAGACGTACACCAGATTACACCTAACTCATCATTTTAGGGGTTTTTTTTTGTTTGTTTTTTTAAACTTTGAAGAATAATGGTATATGTACGGTTCCCATAAGCTAACACGTCATGCCATGTCAGACAAGCCCATAACACTATGTACTTCTGCCTTTTTCATTGACCACAATAAAACTATTGCAAAATATCAACTGTTTCTAATTTTGTATCATTTAAGAAGGGTTAACCATGCTTCACTAATGGGTAGTATTGACAAACACTGTTGGTATTGCATTGTCTTTTACAAGCCGTTAAGGGGTTATTTATATAATTAGTCAATGTCAATTCAGCCCGGGATTTGACTTAGGCTGATTCTATCAGACTTGAAATACCTGTGTATGTGGTGCTGTACTTAAACTAAATCGCTACTGTTAAGCATGGTGGAGGTGGGTTTTTATCATGCTCTCCAAATCAGTTAAGTATCTGACTGGTGAGATAGTATTTGTAGTCCTAAAGAGACCCATGCACTGTCCTGGAAGAGTTGGAAATAATCATATGCACTTTCAAGGTTCCAAGGTGAGCAGAGCTCTTGTGTGATGCAAGTCCCTGAATACAGTTGCGTCACTTAGCCAATTAAGCCCTCCACGGTAGTCTCTTGACACCACTGTGATTAGTCAACTGAAACCAATTGCTGTTTTCAAGGTTTTCTGATATGTGTCATTACTGATTACATTTTGCAGAATGGTAATGAGCATAAAACCGCTCAAAATATACTTTCAACTACACCGTATCAACTTCGCTGTAAGCCTGCAAAGAATTTCAATGTTCACAAGGCAGTAGAAATCAACGGACAATGGACTGGGATCGAACAGCACAATTTCTGTCTGTGCCAGTATGCAAAACAAGCGAGCTTAGTGTGTTTTATATGTTGCAAATTAGCCCACTGTTTTTCAGTCACTAAACCAAGGTACATTTCCTGGTAAAACAGTTATGTTGAATATCTTAATCTAAATCGTAAGGCTTACTCGCTCAAACAGATTTTATACTCAGTGATTCTTCTGGAAATCTGTTTAGTTTATCGAAATTGAATCCATGATTGAATGTGTCACACCTGGTGGATCATTCACCGCACAGTGGTGTACCATTGCACATTAAAAAGAAATGAATTAAACACAAATCATAACCACAGCGAGTACTGGCGTATTTGCCTGGCCAGCAGGACCATTTCGATGCCAATGTTTTACTCTTTTGCATCTTATTCCATAATGCCAATGAAGTGACAGGGTACAGCACCACGATTAGCAATTCACAAAATTCTACAAGGTTTCTTTCAGGAGGGTCATTTTTGAGAGTGAGGCTTTGGACAGTTTCGTGTGTGTACATTCAGTTCTTACTACCCCACACCCACTGCAGCCAGCAATGTATGGCCTTGGCTGTCAGCTCTGCAGACTTTTGTCATTGCACAAACCCTCACTGTGTTGGGTAGTGTAGGCCGTTGTTTGGAGGGGGCGTGCAGACTGGTTGCCATGGTTTTGCCAGCCTGTCAGCCAATGAAATAGTCCTGTTAACTTGGTTGCCAGGCGACCTAAAGGCAAATGGGCAGTAAAATGCATGCAGGTGTTGTTTGACTCTAGGCTACTTAATGTATCTCCTCCCCCCACCCCTCGACCAAGACAGGTGCCGTCTCACACATGTCTTGTGGGAGATTTGGTTGAAACCTAGGCCATTTACATCTAAAAGAGAAGATACTTTATACAGTATCAAATAACCCTTTGTTAAGCTCCGCAAAGAAAAAACCCCACTAAACTCAGGGAATTTCAAACTCTTAATTTTTGTGTTCACACTGTCGAAAGAAAAGCTCAAAACGCCTTTATTTATTTTAAGTGAGAATGAGAAATGGGGCCAGCAGAAAGCTGAGATGGGGCCCAAAGATGTCTAACTCATTGCAAGTGGGACAGGGCATCAGTGTAACCCATAAGAGGGCCTGTTATGCAGAACAGGTGAGTCACTGGTGACAAGCCTGGCAAATGTTCAGTGTGTTTGCCTAAAGGGTTAATGATATACCATGGGCGAAGCAGGGTGGGGGGTTGAGCAACAGTCAGCAGGTACCAAGCTTCCCCTTTGATCACCATGGTCCTCTACAACAAAGTACCAGAGTGTGCTGTTGGGCAAAGACTTTGAATACGTAGATCTTCTCACAATAGGACGAGTCGACGCCTTGAAGTCCAGTCGGCCAGTTGCTCTCATCTTTAAAAGGTTTCTTGTGTCAGACCCTGGATTTCAGGGGCATATAAGTATTCATATATCAGCATTGCCCCCCTTCTTCCTCTTTTTTTGGTCCACTTCTCATCTTACATCCATTCTTAAAATTCTTTATTTAAGGCTCCTGCTCACACTCATCCATTTGTTGACATTACCGTTTTTATATATCAAACTCCCCATTCTCTTGTCCCCATGTAAATCTCTCTGTGCTCCTCCCTCCTCCTCCACCCACCCACCTCTCCTCATCCTCACCACCTTGCTTCGTCCTTCGTCCCCAACAGCCTCGCTCTGGGAGGGGCGGACCTGGTCATGCAGGGGGGCCACCTCGCCACCATGACGGACCAACACCACGGCTTGGTGATGGGGGTCGGAGGAGGAGGAGGGCAGGCGGCCAAGCGCATCCGCAAGCCGTCGCAGCTGTACGAGGGCTTCGAGGGCACCCCTCTCGGCCTCACCTCCGCGCCGCCACCCCAGCCCGCCGTGCGGGACCTCACCCACCCCGTACGACTGACCAATCAGCTGCAGTTCCTTCAGAAGGTGGTGATGAAGCACCTGTGGCGGCACCACTTCGCCTGGCCCTTCCACGAGCCTGTGGACGCCGCCAAGCTCGGCTTACCCGTAAGTGCAGCATATGGTAGCCTGATTATCATCGACTTTCAAATCTCTTCGAGACTTGGTCTGACCAAGAGCATTACAATTATTCCAAAACGACATGGTCGACCTGCCTCCCTGGGTTTGCTACTGGTTGTATGCTTCCAGACAAAGTGGGAGGAGTTCCCGATTTTTCAGGAGCTCAGAAACGACATTGTATTGGTCTTGGCCTGACTAGAAGCAATGCTGAATGTGTTGCATCACTAGGAGGGCACATCTTGGCTTGCATATTGGGCCTATATATACTAAGAAGCTAGTTCTGGAGTAAGTTAAGTTAATCAGAGTTGGTAAATCATCTAATAGAAGAGCTTGGAGTCCTCATTTTCTTAACTGTCCCTTGAGACAGTTTCATCCATAGCTGTATAAAGTAGAAGTACTCCTAGAAATGTAATATTAGAGCAGTGTTTCCCAACCTTTTTTGTCTTGTGTACCCCCTAAGCCTTTTTGTCCTAAGATGAGTACCCCTCACTCATGCTCTATATGCCAATGTGACTATTCCCCATGCATTTGTTAATTTTTCCACGTACCCCCTGCAGTGTGCTCGCGTAGCCCTAGTGGTACCCGTACCCCTGGTTGGGAAACACTGTATTAGAGTACGGTAACTTTATTGATACCCGGGGGGAAATGAAGGAATTTACAACCCTAGTGGTATGATACTACATGTAATATACTACTAGTGTTTTAATTACATCTTTAAGAGCACTTCTATTTCTACTTTATACAACTCTGTTATATCATTTATGTTAATCTAAATCCCCTTGGCGCAGTTCCACAGCAGAGCATGGTGAGGTTACACCTGTTTAAGTTAACTTACAGAGTATATAGTAATTAAATTACTAAAAAACAAACCCCATGCTCTTAACTGATTTGCCATTGGCTGAATGCCCCACCATGTGCAACTTGTATACCTCTCTCATAAACGCATAATGGATTGTTGCTACAGCAAAATCACTCTCAAGATGTAGCCGTAAGGGTAGGGGTGTGTTCCCATTGGATTTGTTCGTGCATCAAGTGTTATGCAGGGGATTTTACCTAATTTGATAGTAACAATACATTTTTGCCCTCCAAAACATAGTATTCAGTTATGATTGGCACCATTAAACCACTCCTTAAAGTTGAATGCTAACTCACCTGTGTAATATGTCAGTGGCCATATTTACGTGATGTTTTTAAATCCGAATGGAATAGTCCAGTCTAGTTTACATTGAACTGTTGGTTGGAATTTTCATGATGTTATCAAAGCAGAATTTAGTTTTATTCAGAATTAAATTGAGTTCATTCTGAATGAAATGTCTCATGTAAAGGAGGCCATTGAAACTGATATGTGCTTTGCCACCCCTCTGTTCCTCTCCTCTCCTCTCCTCTCCTCTCTGCTCTGCTCTCCCCCACCCCCGCCTGTCCTCATCAGGACTACCATAAGATCATCAAGCAGCCCATGGACATGGGCACCATTAAGAAGCGCCTGGAGAACAACTTCTACCAGGAGGCCAGCGAGTGCATCCAGGACTTCAACACCATGTTCACCAACTGCTACATCTACAACAAGGTAGGGTGGATGGATCATGCATGGAGGTCATGTGCTAATGTTAGAAAATGCTAAATCAGTATTATTCAACTAGTACTTCAACTGTAGTGCCTTTCCACACCCAACTGTTACATCTACAACAAGGTAGACTCTAGGATAGATATGCAGTACAGTATGTAGGTCATGCATGGAGATTATGTGCGGTACACACTGTTACCGTACACTACATTACATTATACTTGAAGCCAGCTTTGCTTACACATTGTGTGTTATTCAATGCTGACACACACACACACACACACACACACACACACACACACACACACACACACACACACACACACACACACACACACACACACACACACACACACACACACACACACACACACGTAGAGTAATTAATTTAATTTTCTTTCGGTTTGAGTTTCTATGTTTGAGAAATAACACAGAATAACACAAACCACATTCTGTTACCATAAGTTGAGTTTTTTTGTGTGGGTTAATTCTTTGACTAGTATTGAATGTTGAAGCTGATCGTATCGTGTTGTGTCTTCTCTCCAGCCCACAGATGATATCGTTCAGATGGCCCAGGCATTGGAGAGGGCTTTCCTCACCAAGATCGCCCAGATGCCCGAGAAGGAGGTGGAGCTGGCCGCACCCATGCCCGTACCCATGCGCGGTAAACCAGGCAAGCCCGGCAAAGGACGCAGAGGCGCACGTGAGTTTATTCAATTTTTTTTGTTTCAAAATTAGAAAATAGATAAAGGTACAGAGCTGTAAAAAGATGACATCCAGTAACTACACGCCAGGGGTTTTGTCATTATTCCTAACAAAGCAGAAACATTTACTATACAAAATTAAATTTTCTATACAATTTCACAGTTTCTATCACTTTTTTCTTCAGTGAAGCAGAAATGGTTTTAACATACCGGTATATTTCCAGTTCCCAATAAAAGTAGGCTTCATTTTCTTACTGTATGTGGGATGTGAAATTTGGCTAAAATAATAATTAAATTGCAAACAAAGTATTCCTCCACCACTCCTCCTCATCCACCTCCTTACTACAAGTTGTAAAACCTAATAAAACATCCTGCAAACGAAAAAAATGTCTGGTGATTGGTGGGGAAAAGTGGCATCATTATTGCGGGAATATTAGAAACATTTTTCTGCACCCAAATCACCATGATGCTGAAAAGCAAAGCTAAATATTGATGAACTCTGTACTGTATTGTGTTTTCTTGTTCATAGTTTCAGGTGGCATAACCACAGCCCACCAGGTTCCTGCCATCTCGTCCGTGTCGCAGTTGGCGTACTCGCCCCAGATGTTGGACTCGCCAGACACGCACATCTACTCGGTGCCCCCTCAGACCCTGCTGGCCAAGAGCATACCCCCCAATCCCCCCGCCATGCTCACCATGCCGCCTACACAACCCACCACCAAGGTACCACGCCAGCTCATGGCACATCAGCCATATCTGTTCATTTTAAAGAGTCTAGTTGTATGGTAGCGACTCACGGACATTTCTCTATCTTCATGTGGTGAAACTCAATTTCTTTGTAATTATTTACTGTATCTCAACAACATTTGTTTCCCTGGTTAAATAAAGGTGAAATAAAAAGTGTTGTATAGGGAATTGACAATGAGGTACACTTTGTAAAGGTATTCAGAGAGACTTCTCCTGTGAACATGGGTCACATAATAACCCCAACTACCAGGATTATTAGTGTGATACTTGTAGAAGAAGACGCAACAATTCATTGGCCGTTTATGAGGTATTTAAAATCTTAAACATTAGGTTCATTACTGATACCAACCTCCTCCATCTCTCTCTCTCTCTCTCTCTCTCTCTCTCTCTCTCTCTCTCTCTCTCTCTCTCTCTCTCGCTCTCTCTCTCTCTCTCCAGAAAAAGGGCGTGAAGAGGAAGGCGGACACCACCACCCCCACCACCATGGCCATGCCCATGATGGGTGTGGGTGGCATGGGCCTGGGCCTGGGTAGCGGCGGGGACTCCCCGCTGGCCCTCTCCTCCCTGGGGATGAACATGGGCATGGGCATGGGGATGGGCATGGGCATGAACATGGGGGGTATGGGGATGGGCATGGAGATGAAGCCCCCCCAGGTGGGCATGATGGGGGTGGGCATCGGCATGGGTGGTGGACGAGGAGGGGGGAAGGCAGGGGGGCAGGGCGGCGGGCGGCGTGGGGGCAGCGGACGCCCCATCAAGCCCCCCAAGAAGGACCTGCCGGACTCGCAGCTGCAGCACCAGCCGTCGCGCCGGGGCAAGCTGACCCCCCAGCTGAAATACTGCAACGGCATCCTCAAGGAGCTGCTGTCCAAGAAGCACTCGCTCTACGCCTGGCCCTTCTACAAGCCCGTCGATGCCTCCACGCTCGGCCTGCACGACTACCACGACATCATCAAGCATCCCATGGACCTTAGCACCATACGGGTGAGGGCGTGATTGACGTTATTTAGTGACAGTTGTTTGTTACACAAAAACAAAAATGGAAGAAGGAAAAAAACAAGTCCACCAGGAATTGGTTGCTCCCAGTCAGACAAACAACATCAGCTTCCCCAATCCCTGACGCTTGGCCCTGTACTTGTTTGAACCAACTAAGTCACTGTGCTACGCTACTGCTATTAAAAGTACTCCACATTCAAGTTATATTCTGTGATTGGAGACGCTGACTGACATCATAGGAGCAATACAAGGCTAGTAAAGATGCCTTTTGTGATGACCAGCCTTTTTACTTTTCCAGTGCCCTGATCAGATAAAACACACAATGTCAATTTTATTCCAACTTGACCGTAGAAAAACAGAACAATAATTGTCTAGTCTGACCCTGCCATATGAATGAAGCCTCACCATATGGAATTACACGGCACCACCATAGCACACAGACACCATAGTTAGAAGAGGATCATGTGGACAAGTGCAGTGGAGCACTGGAATGGTAAGTGTGCAGTACCAGGGAGGCCAGAGAGGTTGAAAACAGGTTGATGCAGAGAGTGATGGAGGTAGAACTGGCGTCCGCACCTCTGTCTGTCTTTCTTGGAGAGTTGTGCTCAGTGCGTTATTCCAAAAGAGTGATTCAGGAAGGAGAAGAATGGAGTCGCACACAGCAGCTGGATGCAATTCAGAGAACCTGTATTAGAAAGCCGATAATACGGCCCTGTCGTGGCATAACGGTAGGGCACTGGGTTACTATGCCGGCGACCCGGGTTCGATTCCGTGTCATTTACAGATCCCTCCCTGTCTCTCTCGCCACTCATTTCCTGTCTCTCCTCCACTGACCTGTCAAATTATTTAAAAATAAAGAAAAAAAAGCCCTACAAATATTTTAAAAAATAAAGCCAGAAATACAGAAAAGGCAAAGACAACGTGTGTGTGTGTGTGTGTGTGTGTGTCCCATTGCCTTTGGCTTTTCTGTATTTTCGGCTTTCTAATACAGTTTCTCTGAATTCCAGAGAGGTGGGAAATGAACTGTGCATTGACTTCCCTTCTCTTCTCCCCGTTCTCCCGTGCAGAGGAAGATGGACAGCCGCGAGTACAGGAACGCTCAGCAGTTTGCCGCCGACGTGAGGCTCATGTACTCCAACTGCTACAAGTACAACCCACCTGACCACGAGGTGGTCGCCATGGCGCGCAAGCTACAGGTACGTGCGGAGCACTCTTTTCACCTTTTTATTTCCCTATCTTTTATTATTATTATGACACAGAAGAGAGCAGTCGCAATATTCATTACACGGCCAATTGTGTCAGCACAAGAAGACACGTTGACGTGACAAGTTAAACTCTTGAATCTCATCTTGGTCACTTAAAATCAAATTCAAAACTTGGGAGTTCAAGTTCAGATGTACTGACTATGAGAAGACGCGTGCAGATACAGATACGGAGGTTCGCAGCTTCACTTAATGTTTTAAGGTTCAGTAGAACATTGTGTGGAACATAGAAACAGTCATTGCAGGTTTACAAGATTTGCACCCAACTCATTTGAGTAGTACACGAACAGCGCTTTATTTCCCTTGAGCAGAACGTAATCAGATACACACTCAAACACCATCTGTTCCCTTACAGTTTCACCTGACATGCATGATACACACACAACTTGTTTAGAATCGCACACTTATAAATAACTCAGAAAGCAGCAGTAGATATCACTGGTTCCCCATACACGTGCGCACACACATCCTGTTCTCACAAACCTCTGTGTTGTGGGATTGGGACAGGACTGGACTGGTAATCTGGCATACAGGGCATTCTCCCGGTGGGCAGACAGTCCTCATGGGCCGATGTATTTTTTTGTTAGTTTGTTTGTTTGAAATTTTCTCATTAGAGACCATCCCACAATTTAGATGGGGCAGAACACCGGTGCGTCTTTTACTGTATATTCGGTGGACTGAGCCCATCATGATTGTAGTATGGAGGTGGGGGTGAGGGGCTGCTGTATGGCAAAAATGCCTTGGCCAGTTTGTAGTCCCAGGCCAGTCTCCTCACTTTCACTCTGGTCTGAAGTGTGCTTTCACTTGCATGTCCCAGGACAGAGTCCTACCAGTGTTCCGTGGTAAAAACTGTCCCATGTAGTATTTTCGCTTGCACTTTGAACAAACGCATAGTAACCTGATCTGCTGTCATCGGATACGTTAGCATCGTTACTGTCACGGAAGTCAACATGCTGATGGCTCCCCCAATCCCTTCTTATTGATTTTTTTCTTCTCATTTTTCTCTTTTTTTGTGTTTTAGTTGCACTCTCACTTGGTCACAATAACTCAACACATTAATGCAGCATGTCTTCCCTCCCGTCACTGTTATTTCTCCCTATAATGTATTTGGTTCACTTCTCCAACCAAGATCACGACGCTACCATGGTTGCATCAACTCGGCACGCTATTTTCAAAACAGTTTAGTTGACTAAGATGACTGTGATGAATGAGAGTCCTCACAGACAACCGACGTGTCTGATCTGATGTCATTGGAGAACCTTCTAGCAGTATGTGACTTTCTCTCCGCTCAGCATGCTGATGCATGTCTTCCCCTGGCTTGTTCTTTCTTGATTTGGTCTTGTCCTCATTCGTGTTTTGTTTAGTTGCACTTTGGCAAGATGCTACAGGTCTACTTTCGTTGGGTCACATTAACTCAACGCAGTCACTCATCCTGTCTTCTTTCCTAATCGTAATACGATACAATGCGATACGATGAAACTTTTTTGTCAGTTTACACTGAAATTAATTTTGCATCCCTGTGCAAGACTTGTTTAAAACAAGATATAGTATACACATGACACCACAAGACTATTGCACAGCTGACAAGAACAAAACATGGGACCTTGGACTAGTAGCCCAAAGGACACAGGCCTATGTACAGACATACATGCACACATGCATACATTTCATTACATACACGCATACATACATCATCATTTCCAGATGTGTGAAAAATAAAAGAAAGTAAATTCATGGTGTAACTGCAACACTAGCACTTGATATTATATGGCTGGTTCACCAGTTACTCCACTGTACCTAATAAAGTAGATACTGTGTTGTTACTGGAAAACACCAAAAACCGAACAAGAAACCCCGACAGATACCTATTAGCCTATCGTAAGACAAGTACACAGGTCTACTCGTTACTCAGAGAAGTTACTTGCTGTTTTTAAAAGGATGTTTGCACGTCTTCCTACATAATTGAGATCATTTTTCTCATTTCCTCTTCAGGACGTGTTTGAGTTCCGCTTTGCCAAGATGCCAGACGACCCCCTGGACCATAAGCCCTCCCTGCCACTAGGGGGCGGCCACTCCTCCTCTTCCTCCTCTTCCTCCTCCTCGTCCTCCGATAGCGACCTGAGCAGCGACAGTGACAGCGAGAGCAGTCCCAGCTCGGACAGCGAGGAGGAGAGAGCAAACAGACTGGCTGAGCTTCAGGAACAGGTGTGTATCATGTGGAGACAGGCACACACACACACACACACACACACACACAGACGATAGTGACACATCACATTAATTGGTACAAAAATCTTTATTTAGTAGATACATTCACGAGCGGATGCAATTGTCCGCTCAAAATGCAAAAGTTCGCACCAGTGATCTAGTGATCCGTTACGTATAGAATCTACGCTGAAAAAAACACAATAACCAGTGTGGCAGCTAGGGTCCTGCTACCATGTGTGAAAGTCCCCGAAATTGAGACTAATCTTAATAATGGAACAAAATCTTGTGAAAGCAACGTCATAATATGTCAATACAGTGCCCTCCATAATTATTGGCACCCCTGGTTGAGATGTGTTTTTTAGCTTCCAATTATTTTATTTTTTTTCTAAATAATATGGGACCTTAATGGAAAAAAGAGAAAAATCCAACCTTCAATACAAGTGCATTTATTCAGTGGGGAAAAAATCCCACATAAAGAAATAATTATTTGACATCAAATAATGTGTGTCACAATTATTAGCACCCCTGGTGTTAATATTTTGTACAACCCCCTTTTGCCAACAAAACAGCACCTAATCTTCTGCTATAATGTTTCACAAGATGGGAAAAGACAGAAAGAGGGATCTTCAGCCATTCCTCTTTGCAGAATCTCTCTAAATCATCCAGAGACCTGGGTCCTCTCCTCTGTACTCTCCTCTTCAGCTCACCCCACAGGTTCTCAATGGGGTTGAGGTCAGGGGACTGAGATGACCATGGGAGGAGCTTGATTTTGTGTCTGGTGAACCATTTCTGTGTAGATTTGGCCATATGTTTAGGGTCATTGTCTTGCTGAAAGACCCAGTGACGACCCAGCTTCAGCTTTCGGGCAGAGGGCAACAGATTTTGATTTAAAATGTCCTGGTATTTCAAAGCATTCATGATGCCATGCACCCTAACAAGGTTCCCAGGGCCTTTGGAAGCGAAACAGCCCCACAGCATCACTGACCCACCCCCATACTTCACAGTGGGTATGAGGTGCTTTTCAGCATGCGCATCTTTCGTGGTACGCCAGACCCACTTAGAGTGTTTGTTGCCAAAAAGCTCAATCTTGGTCTCATCTGACCAAAGCACACGGTCCCAGTTGAAGCCCCAATACCGCTTGGCGAACTCCAGACGCTTGCGTTTATGATTGTGAGTGAGGAAAGGTTTTCTCCGTGCATGCCTCCCAAACAGCTTGTTGGCGTGTAGACAGCGCCTGATGGTTGATTTGGAGACTTTGTGACCCCAGGATGCTACCATTTGTTGTAATTCTGTAACAGTGAGCTTTGGAGATCTTTTGATTTCTCTTACGATCCTCCTCACTGTGCGTGGTGGCAAAATAAACTTGGGTCCTCGTCCAGGCTTGTTTACCACTGTTCCAGTTGTTTTGAACTTCTTAATTATTCCTCTCACAGTGGATATGGGCAGCTGCAGTTGAGTGGCAATCTTCTTGTAGCCTCTGCCTGACCTGTGAAGGTCGACGCACATCTGCCTCACTTGTATGCTGTGTTCCTTTGTCTTTCCCATGTTTAAGAGTGGATAAGAGAAATGGCCTCGGTGTCACGTCATATTTATACCCCAGGGAAACAGGAAGTGATGAATTACTAATTAAATGTTCCTACATACTCTGGTAAACTTTGTAAACTACTGTAGAAATGACAGAAATGCTTCAATTATATTTATTTCCTGGGAATTGTTAAGGGTGCCAATAATTGTGGAACAGGTGATTTAATGAAAAATAATTATTTTTTAGTCAGGGATTTTTTTATTTTCTTACAATTCATTTGAGTTGAAGGCTACATTTTCCTACAATTTTCAGTGTGACAGTATTCTTCTGCAATAAACACTGAATTTATTTTAAGGCTTTTAACACATCTCAACCAGGGGTGCCAATAATTATGGAGGGCACTGTATGTCATGTGGGTTACACGTTACTTGACGCAAGCGTCATACATATGCATAACAGTGTTAAAACAGTGTCATGACACTATGACACAGTGTCATAAACATTATGTCAATGTCATGACTGTTTTATGGTCCTGAAAAGTTGACATTGTTGGGGCTGTCTTTGCCAAAACTGAATTTCACTTAATGACATAGTCATTTAAAGTCATTAAAATGTTTGACATTGACAAAATATTTATGACACAAGCATGCCCGCGTTACGACACCGTTACGACACTATTATGACACGCCGTCTTTGTCTGTCTCTTCAGCTGAGGGCGGTGCACGAGCAGCTGGCCGTCCTGTCGCAGGGCCCCATCGTCAAGGCCAAGAAGAAGCGCGAGAAGAAGGACAAGAAGAAGAAGAAGAAACCGGAGAAGGAGAAGCAGAAGCATCGAGGCGGCCACGGAGGAGGAGGAGGTGGCACCACCATGCCACATGCTGACATGATGATGATGATGGAGCCCATGATGATGCCCACCATGAGGCCTGCCAAGACACCCAAGGCCCCCAAGACGCCCAAAGCGGCCAAGACGCCCACCTCCACGCAGGGGAAGAAGGGAGCCGCCAAGAAGAGTGGCAAGACCAAGTGAGTGCCGATTACCTTTGTTGGTTTGATTATGGGGTGGCTGATTGCAGGATGGAGCCTTACCCAGAACGATGCATGAAAAAAAGAAAAATGATTGATTAGGAGAGGGTGATTATTTGGCATAAAATTACAATCGTAGTGTTCATTATGACTGGGTAAATTGCATTTTACATACATGAAAAGGGGGATCTTCTCCATGGTCCGCCATTGTGAATTTCCAGAAATAGGATTTAGCTGCAAAACTTCCTGGCCTTTGGTCATACTAGGAAATATTGGTTTATTATTTATTAATATTCATGACAAAAATAGGCAGGACAGTTTCATAGCTGCAATACCTACTCTGGCCACAATCTTACGCAGTGAGTGCACCTTTAAACAATCAGTTGGTATTCCCAGAAGGTGGTTCAGTGGTGGTGAAAGATGACCAGACAAAGTGTGAACTGTTGAAAGGGCTGTTGCCTCCTTCAGAAACAGGCTACTGAAATGACCAAGTTGACAAAGGCCGCTTGACCATGTGAAACACTGTATGACAGAGTTAAGACATAAAAATGTCTGCTAGGCTAGGTTGCCACAGGTCTCGTTTCAACAAGTGTACCACTCTCTCACACACACACACACACACACACACACACACACACACACACACACACATACACACACACACACACACACTAACATTTTCCTCCGATCTAAGTCTGACACCCTCTGCTCTCCCTCTTCCTCTCCCTCTCCCTCTTCCTCTCCCTCTCCTCCTCCTCTTCCTCTCCTGTGTCCCCCAGGTCTTCCAAGAAGGCTCTCCCGCCTCCCGTGCCGCTGATCCCCCACTACGACTCCGAGGAGGAGGAGGAGACCAGCCCCATGTCGTACGACGAGAAGCGCCAGCTGAGCCTGGACATCAACAAGCTGCCGGGCGAGAAGCTGGGCCGCGTGGTGCACATCATCCAGGCGCGCGAGCCCTCGCTGCGCGACACCAACCCCGAGGAGATCGAGATCGACTTCGAGACGCTCAAGCCCTCCACGCTGCGCGAGCTGGAGAGATACGTCATGACCTGCCTCAGGAAGAAGCCGCGCAACCCCAACGGTGAGGCTGGGGATGGGGGAGGTGTGCGTGCGTGCGTGCGTGCGTGCGTGTGTGTGTGTGTTTACAAAAAAACACTCAACCCCATCGGTGACCTGGGGAAGAGGGTAGTGTGTGTGTGTGCGTGCGCGTGCATGCATGAAGTCACGCAACCCCAATGATGACCTCCTGGAGGTGATGGTGGTGTGTGTGCGTACTACTTTGACTACACAATACGCATAATGCCTTATTATACATTATATTAGCCCTTTCACAAGAATCAGATTCGGCACTCTGAGAATTATACGGAAATGTACATCCTTTTTAAATATTAAACAGCACTAAAATAGCAGTTGGCATTTTGAGTAACGATGGCCGGCCTCATTCATTAAATATACAGTATTGGAGATACGTTATATAGACATACCACGACAATACATCATGTAATGTAATCAGGGCTCTAAATTAACTTTTTTGATGACCAGCCAAAATCGCTAGTAGATGTTAATCTTACCAGCCAAACGCACACTCACTAATGGGTTTAAGTGGCTAGTAAGTTGGTTTTTTTCTTCCATCCATATTGAAATTTCACCAGAATTTGGCCAGTTGGCTGGTGTTAAATCAGAGCCCTGAATGTAATGTAATGTAGATCTACTATGATAGAGTAGCAAAGCAAAGATATTCTTTTCTTGTGGAGGCCTAAAAGGTAGTTATGATACCGTGGGATGGCACATACTGCACATGGGATGGCCTTTCCACTCTGCTTTTGCGCTCCCTATTTCCCTTTTGGACGGTGTGTGTGTGAATGTGTGTGACTGCACCATGTGGTCATCCCTTTGTGCTTTGGTGTGTGTGTGTGTCTGTGTCTGTGTGTGTGTGTGTGTGTGTGTGTGTGTGTGTGTGTGTGTGTGTGTGTGTGTGTGTGTGTGTGTGTGTGTGTGTGTGTGTGTATTTGTGTGTGTGTGTGTATTTGTGTATTTGTGTGTCGCCTTTTGTTTCCATCTGTGTTTGCGTATGCTTGTTGGTGAGGACTTGTGTGTGCCCGGGTCATGTTGGCACCTGCCTGTGCATGTTAGTGGCGACTTGTTGGCGTGTGTCTGGGCCATGTTTTCAGCCCTGTGTGTCTACCGTGTGCTGTGCTGTGGGTTTATCTCCTGTAGTGGTGCCTAAGATCTCTCTCTCTCTGTCTCTCTCTCTCTCTCTCTGTCTCTCTCTCTCTCTCTCTCTCTCTCTCTCTCTCTCTCTCTCTCTCTCTCTCTCTCTCTCTCTCTCTACCGTGTGTAACCGTGTGCTGTGTTGTGTTTTTGTCTCCTGTAGTGGTGCGTAAGAACGCTGCGGGGAAGAGCAAAGAGGAGTTGGCCCTGGAGAAGAAGAGGGAGCTGGAGAGGAGGCTGCAGGACGTCAGCGGACAACTCAACTCCGGCAAGAAGCCCAACCCCAAAATCAAAGGTACTACTACATGTGAGATTCAACACACACACTCAAACACACACACACACACACACACACACACACACACACACACACACACACACACACACACACACACACACACACACACACACACACACACACACACACACACACACACCTGTTCTCCATTTTATGTGTCAGACATGTAAAAGCTTTATTTTTTACCTGACAAGTTTCGACACTGTAGCTTCTGTCTTCACCAGAGGTCGACCCTCTGATGAAAACTGACGCTACACCGTCGAAACATACCAGGTAGTTTTTTTTTTCCATTTATCCTTTATTTAGCCAGGATTGTCCCATTGAGACTAGAGTCTCTTCTGCCAGGGAGTCCTGGTCAAAATGACAGCATACATATAGTTACAGACACAGACAAACACATAGACAAAAAGGAAAATAAATGTACAAAAAAAACATTAAGAAGAATAAGTTAACATAAAACGTATTATGAGATAAAAAGTGTCCTGTGTGCTACACAGTCAGAAACAATGACACTCCTCTGTGTATACTGTATTAATTTCCCTCAAAAAAATTCTCTAAAGAGGGCAGAGAGTTCATACATAATATCTTCTGCAACTCATTACATAGGTATGGGGCATAAAAAAGAAAACCCTGTTTTCCCTAATTCAGTGCGAGGAGTACAAGACTGTAGTACTAACTTGTGTGATAAAACATTAACTTGCTGTCAGATCTATGGTCATGTGGCCCTCCGATGGTGGCCATGAATAAATGTGATACTAAGACAGTCAAAAAAGAGGAGGCGCACACAAGGCTTTCAATTTCAAAATCTGTATTGTAGCCGAAAAATTGCAAAAGAAGTCATAGGAAAAAGCTGGAGCTACATGCGTTTCCGACCTAGTCCATTATCAATGTCTCCAGTAGATGAACAAATGTGGCCCTCCTCATCATCAAAGTTGCCCATGCCTGAACTAACGTCTGTGTCTTGTGTGTGTGTGTCTCTGGCCCTGTTGCAGCGGAGAAACCAGCTACCGTGGAGCCCCACGCCGTGCCCTCTCGCCTCAGCGCCAGCAGCTCCAGCTCCGACTCTTCCTCCTCCTCCTCTTCCTCTTCCTCCTCCGGCTCAGACACCAGCGACTCGGACTCGGGCTGATGGGGACCTCTGGTGGCCGGAAGTGGGCAGTACGGGCCCTTAGCTTAGCGTGGCTCACCCTCCCAGACCAGAACCGAAGCTGTACGGCGGGGCCCCCTGGTGGTTACACCAGAGAGCATGTTGGCACCAGGGCGGGCAGCCCAGAGGAACGCTTCCCTCTTTACCATCAACCACCTCCTGAGCTGTGTGTGAAGAGCTGCATGACATGTCAAGTCACCACAGAGGACAACAAGAGAAAGAAAGAGGGGTGTGGAGAGAAAGAAAGGAGAGGGGGAGATGATGAGAAGACGATCTCCCTCTACAACTCTCCTGAAAACAAGACAGAGAAGGGAGAGCTCGTACTGAATGGAGGGAGTACACTTAAAGACGGACACATGAGGTGGCAGATCCTCAGCTTTGCCACCCCAATCCCCCCTAAATTCCCTTACCATGTAAATACATGTCCCAATATATATTTTTCTTTTATAAAGAAGAATTTCCAAAGGATTCCCCAAATGGGGAAAGAGAATGAGTGGTCAGACAGGTTTTTTTTGTTTATTTGTTTTTCTTTCCCTTCTTCTCAACAAGGAGTTAGAAGTCTGTTGGTGTGATTTTTAAGTGTAAGACACCCGGGGCCTATACTAAGAAGCTGGTTCAAGAGTAAACCAGGTTAAGCTAAGAGGTAACCCATCTAATAGAGGTTTTGCCCCTTAACTTACCGTAACCTGGTTTACTCCTGAACAAGCTTCTCAGTATAGGCCCCTGTGCTGCTTTTTAAAAGACTCAAATGCACCCAAAAACCAGGCCGGTGGTGTTTTGTAGCTTGATGACATGGTTCTACATTAGATACATTTATGTGTTTTTTGTTTTGTTTGTTAATTTCTTTTGTTTTTACCTTAAAGAAGGAATCTTTTCTTCTTTCCTTCCCATCTATTGACTTCTACTCTTTCATCAATCCACACATTTTCCTGGCCATCAGCAGCTTGTGTAGACTACACTGACTAGCGTTCAAGCTCTGGCTTTCATTCATACGTATGGGCGTACAACTGTAGAAATGTGATGTGCAAACAGTGAAGGCCCCAGCTCAGCACCTTGTGTACATACATCCCATCCTCCACCATTCATCTCCTTTTCTGTTACTTTTTTCATGTCCTGACCTCCATCGCCATGCTGATCCAAGAGCCAGACTGATTGGATGGATGCGATGTGTCACAGACAGGGCTCTAAATTAACACCTGTCAACCAGCCAAAAACTGACGAAAATTCAGTTTGGCTGGAAGACAAAGAAAAGTTGCTAGCCGCTTTCACTCGTTAGTGACTGTGTGTTTGGCTAGTTAGAGGAACATAAACTAGCCATTTTGGCTGGTGGTGAAAAAAGTTAATTTAGATCCCTAACGAGAGAGTCTACTCTGTAAAAATGCAATGAAGCTTTATCAGCCGCCCTCCCCCCCCCCTCTTCTATTTCTCTGTCTTTTTTTCTTTTCCTTCTGTCTTTTTTTTTTTTTTTCATCGGGTGTGCTTGTGTGTGTATGTATGTCTATATATCAGTTATTATTTATTTGCCTGGAGTCTTCAGATGCCTAATGCAGATCTTTTTAACAATTGAATGAATTCTTACTCACAAATGATCATTTTTCACCTCCTGTTGATTCGGGAGTGATTGTAATTATTATTATTATTATTATTATTATTGATGTCGTACTACGGCTGTACTACTGCACGGGACTATGAGTCCATTCATGGCAATGCAGCACAATAGTCCTTTTAGGGTATTTTATGGACTTAATCAAAACAAAAAAGACGACACATGTACATAGATAGTTGTACAACTGTGAAGCATGTTTGTAGCTATCGAAAGACATGGTTTACCCTCTTTTTTTTCTCCATATGAACTGACTTCTGTGTTTTTGTTGATTCTTTTTTTCTTTCCATGTGACTTATTTTTGTTTCTGCCTCATTTTCTTGCCTTGGGGTTTGTTTTCTAACTAAAAAAAGAAACAGTAGTCAAGCTACAGGCATCATCCCAACTCTTTCTGAAGTAGGATCAACTGCTTCAGGATCCCACCGTTTACGTTTGAAAAACAATAAAAGCAATGGCCATTCTTTAAAAAATATATAAACCTCTCTGTGTCTCTCGTGGGTGACCCACCCACCACTCCATCGAATTTCTCACAATTTGTCATTTTAAAAGGTATTTTGCAGCTAGATTGGATATAATCTAAAGGTGCACTGTAATATTTTAGCAGGTTTTTCCCCCCCCCAGAAGCCATGCTGCCCACAAATGTTACCTTTTTCACAAATTCTACACAAATACCACCACCAAATTCTAAATATTCAAATTGCACTCTTCATACATGTACGCCATTTTGAATTTCCAGAAATGGACATCTTTAGCTGCAAAACTTACTGTACTTTGGTCATATTAGTATGTCTACTACGGTACCTACTACCTGTGTCGTACTCCCTCTAGGGGCAATGACGTGTAGGCTGCTCATTGGGTCAAAGGTGAACTGCTTATTTAGGGCGCACCTGTCACCTATGAGTGCCATCACTATTACACGCTGAGGAAGGGCGCTTGGCACAGCATTTGTGGGTGAATAGCCAAAATGGGGATCAAGCATACTCTCTAGTCTGTTACTTCTTCAATGCTTATTTTTTACAACGAAATGATACTCTCTTACAAACTGAATGGAATGTAAGGTTACTTTGTTAAATCAGAATGTATTAATCAATTATGATAAAATTCATATTGTTGGAATATAAAACATGTATTGACAAATTACATCAGTTAAGGTGCCTAGTCTAACTCTAGCGGGATACCTATTACCAAGGACAAAAATAAATAAATAAACAGCTGATTTCCTCAGAAGAAACAATACGTATGGTAAGAGTAGATTAAGATAAAAAAAAAAATGTAATAGTGTTACATTTTTCTTAAATAGGCCTATGCAAATTGTTATTGGACTACTGATGATGACGCATATGCGTCAGTGGCCTATTTCTCAAATTTGCCATGCCACAACTCTTGGGCAACTCCTTGGTGTGGTGCTTTCAGGCGTGTAAAACCCTGGAGATGTTCTGTTTGGAAAGACACCCCTGATGGAGCAAGAGCTTAGAGACAGGCCAGCAAAGCTTGTCTGCATTCAGGGAAGAAATGACTCACTGGAATGTTCCTTCCAGGCAGGGTTGGGGAGTAACGGATTACATGTAACGGCGTTACGGTAAAAGGATACAAAATAAAAGTAACTGTAATCCGTTACAGTACAAGAAAAAAACGATGTAATCAGATTACAGATACATTCAATGAGAATGGGGATTACTTAACAGGATTACAATTTGTGGGAGGTTGAGTCTTTGGGCCCTTTTATTTAATTAATTATTAACACACTGCTTAGCTGACAACCATTTAAACCCGGAGTATTCAAAGGCTGCATTACACTCGCATACATTGCATCCAAACGCGCATACATTTTCAATCACAAACCACACGAAATCCAAGTTTTGTCAACATCTGTTGTTTCTTTATTTTGTTTTGCCTAATTCCATTGTTTATCCTTATGAGTTAAAACGAGTGGGTTTTCAGTGTTTTAAGAGCACTTAGCAATGTTTCTTGAGCATTTGAAAGTTTCATGTCTTACCGGTCTCGCAGCACTTCCGTGTTTGGCTAAGGGTTGCGTGCTGGCGAGAGTGACGTTTTTATCATTGGGCACATTCGCGTGAGCGCGTCCTCTCGCCATCACATTGACTAAAAACTTCATAATTATTGCCGTTTGTATGTTGACATGCATTTGTAGGCCTACTTGTTTGTTATTTTTAGACTCGTCCCAGCATCTCTAGGGTCTGTGCGTCCGTCTGAAACGCATTCTTCAAATTGTTCCCTCCTGTGTCCACAAGGTGGCAGTGTTGACTATTTGGCCCGGAGCACGCAGCTGATTGCATTGCGCAGCGCCAGCAGAGAGGAGTGCACTGTAAGAGAGGAGTGCTCGTACATTGCTGGGACGCATCTAAAAAGAAAAACATTATCTCCTGCGTTCCTGCCGTATCTTTGTGCCTATCCGTAAGACCCTCGACACTCTACTTTTTAACATTTGGTTAAAAATGTGTCAGTTCTCACAAATAAAATGTTTAAAATGGGTCAATGCTCATTTAAACCCAAAGTAATCCAAAAGTAATCCAAAAGTAATCAGTTACATTACTTTGTAAAAGTAATCCAAAAAGTTACAGTAAAATTACATTTTAATCAAGGTAACTTGTAACTGTAACGGATTACATTTATAAAGTAACTTACCCAACACTGCTTCCAGGGTGACTCGGGAGTACTCAATGTGCAGATTCATATTGTATCTATTTTGGCAAATGTGCTGAAATTAAAAAAAAATACTGCCCGAAAAAATGGCTAAACACTTCAAGAAACCCCATTCTCAATGTACACAGTTAGAGCTGATACATTACATTAGTCCCCTGCAATAAAAAATACAAACACATCCTGGACTGCACTGGCCCAGCTTGGCCTATTAAAGAGGCTGAAATGTCACATACAGTTTGTGTGTGTATGAATTGTGAAATGAATAGGATATTTCAGCTTCAGTCTGTCAGTGCTGATATTTCTGATCACATATTTCAGGATAAATCACTTGGCGCACACAAGCCATGGATGTAAGAACCCAGAGCCGTTTATAGATCTCTATGTAAGAACCGGTCATGTGGCGCCACCTCGTGGCGATATGTAGTCTTCTCTTGTTCTGCAAAACTGTCATGGCGATACCCGTGCGCCCACGACTTATATCAAGGTTAGCAGTGGTTACAGGTAAGCACATAAGTATGACACTACTTGGCCATTATTATTGCAAGTCTGGTATGTCGTAGGCATAACAATCTGTTTGACTACTAAACTGCATTGTAGAATATGGGTGGTGGTTGCGCACCACCATCGACCACCACCGAACGTAAACAGTAGCCTATCCGTTTTGTACGGAAGCTAACAAAGTGTTCAAAGTTCAAACTGTTCAAAGCGCCAGAAGTTTTTAAGAATTGAAAAGTTTCCCCTACAAACAACAACAGTGAGGAACGCTTGTGTCGAAAATAACGCTGATTTATTGATTTTTTGACAATGTAAGTTACAGAAAAAAATAGTGCATTCTTCTTCTTCTTCTTCTTCTTCTTCTTCTTCTTCTTCTTCTTCTTCTTCTTCTTCTTCTTCTTCTTCTTCTTCTTCTTCTTCTTCTTCTTCTTCTTCTTCTTCTGCTAAAAGGCCTGTCTGATACTGTGCAGTGGATAGAGGAGCAGAAACCCTTAAGTCTTAATGGTGATTTCATAGATTCAGTCGAAATTTTGCAGAGCAGGGTCTGACTGAGTGAATTCATTCATTCATTCATTCATTCATTCATTCATTCATTAAAGAAGCATAATAATTTGATTGCCTAACAGTAGAACTACATGCCAATGACTGACAGTCCATGGTTTTATTTTGTAGGGTGTTGAGGGTGGCCAGACGTCATCCTTTAGGGAGGACAGTCCTCCTTTTCAGTGCCTTGTCCGGCGTAAGGCACAGCATCAAGCCGGACAAAAATGCATTAAAATGCATGAAATTGCATCTAAAAAACACATTTTTTCTTGGGAGAGGACCCCCAACCCCCCCCGACCTAAAATATGTCCTCCTTTTTCCTGTCACGGACATGTTGTGCAGCTGATAAGTAACTGGCCCAGACAAGTTCACGCATAATAAGTGATTAGCTAAATAGAAATCTTCCAGTTGGATGGCAGGATGGGCTATTCTGACCTACTAACAGTAGCCTACATCGGAACACCACAACTGCAATGGGTTCATAAAATTGAAAAAGGAAAAGTCCCTATTGAATTTCTGCCCAATATTGAGGGGGACCCCAAGGATTAGGCCTACAGCACTATACAGAATGTAGCTTACACACAGTGGTCACATCACATGTGACATGCCAATATGGACAGGCAACTCAGATAGTTCTCCAATGTAATCTGCCCACCATGACAAAGTTATAGGGGCTGTCATCTCCTGAGACAGGGGCTCCCAAACTTAACCATAGAGATGCACCGGATCCTGATTTTTAGTATAATGCCGGATACCGGATCCTACAAAAGGGTTGAAACATATAGTCTACTCGCACACGTGGGGCCTTTTTATTACGTTGGCTCAAACAATTTTTTGGACTCATTGGATTATTGCCACACTGCCTGCAACGGCCGCTTCCAAAATGCAGCGATCAGGGTCGTGAAAGACTGACTGAAAAGCCTAGGCTAGAGATGCACCAGACCCTGATTTTTAGGTAACATGCCGGATACCGGCTCCACTGCTTAAGATCCTGCCGGACCCGGATCCTGTGAAAAACCCTATTATCCTGCCGGATCCGGAACCGGATCCGGTGCATCTCTATTTAACCATGACAAGGCCCCAGACACCGGTAGATTTCAGCCAAGGCACCCTTTCAATGGACCGGGACACACTATTTTTTCTGCGCACATGGTTTCACAACTCTATGAAGTTGATGCATTCCTGAACCCATACAATTACTACAGAAAGCATAATAGACCACATTGTAAAGAAGATTGTTTAGCTTATTTTCGTTTATGTTGGCTTGTTAAGTTTTTCAATTTATTAAATTATTCATTTTATTTTGCTATATTTTTCCTGCCAACCTGCTGCGGCCCCCCTGGTATCCCCTCACGGCAACCCAGGGGGTCCCTGGCCCCCACCTTGAAAACCACTGTCCTGAGAAGTTCCTTGTGCTCCATTGGGGAAACCATGGCAGACACAGGACTGCAAGAGGGTCAATAGAGGGGGGGCTCAGTCGTCAAGTGCTACAATCACTGTAATGCCCACAAATTAATTTGTAAATGGTTATTAATATACGGCAATGAATATGCGTCTTGGACCCACTAACTAAAACAAAACAAAAAACATACAATAATATCCATGCAATAGTGGCATTAGCTGTGGATGCACCCTGACGTGTGCTAAAGCGTCATTGACCCAAGATATGATACAGCTGGTCTTCTCACCCAGGCAGCAACACAGCAGAAGACATTCTCTCAGGCAGCACTGGTGCCAAGTCCATCCAGCAGCATCAGCAGCAATTGCCAAGTTTGGGCCTATACTACAAAGCTGGTTCAGGATACGTTAAGGTTAAGTTAAGAGGTAAATCATCTATTAGAAGAGCCTGGAGTCCTCATTTTCTTAAGAAAAGCTCTTGTATTAGATGATTTACCTCTTAACGTAACCCTAACTTATCCTGAACCAGCTTTGTAGTATAGGCCCTTTATTCTGAAAATGTTGTTTTGATGGATCTACGTTAAACTTCGGCTTTTTTCGCACACCTCAGCTGGCAGGTGCGTCAGAGATGGCACCATGGGTCACTCAGCAATAGTTTAAAGAAACTGCCGCACACTGACCATTTCGCTGTTCTTTCCCCAATAAACGACGCTTCGGTACTAGACCTTCATCAGGCAATCTCTCTCTCTTTGGTGGATCTAACAGCTCCACCAAACACCATGACCACCTGAGAGTCAATGTATATTAAGAATACATGAAAGCACTTTGAGTCTACTGTAGCCTATAGTTGGGAGATATTTGGTCATTTCACTTGAAATCGTTTAATTGCACACACTGATCTTCTCTCGTTGAAAGATCTCGGCAAGGAGCAGAATGAGCTGGGCTTTATTTTGTTTTGTTTGTCAAGGAACTTTTTTATTTTGACAATTCTGAATGTCACAACAAATCAAATCAAAAATCAAAAGGTAGCACTACTTGACGCCGGCGTCATATGCATGACATAACAGTGTCATAACAGTGTGGTAACGCAGTCATTCATGTGTCGTAAACATTATGCCAATGTCATAAACATTTATGAGTGTCATTAAGTGACATTCGGTTATGGCAAAGACCCTAACAGTGTGAACTTTTCATGACCATAAAACGTTAATGACATCATGTTTATGTGTCGTCCATGACGGTGTCATGACACTTGGGTTACTAGGATACACTATTATGACACTGTTATGTCATACTTATGACGCCCGCGTCAAGTTAAGTGTAGTCAATCAAAATAGTAAAATGTATATGGTGACATCAGACACTTTGGGACCCAACAGACACAGATTTTGATACGTAGTGTGTTTTGAACGTGGTGTGCCTTTTTAGTCTTCATTAAAAGTTTCTCAGTCCATTCCCCCCTTAATATTAGTCATGCAAATGCAGTTCTAGGGTTCTACCTTGCCACTAAAAGGCACACCAAGTTATATTAAAATTTGTGTCAGTCGGGCCCCAAAGTGTCTGATTTCACTTGAAATGACCCACATGGATAAAAATAAATACTTAGATATAGTAGTTGCATACATACTGGCAAGTGAACATGGCACGTCTAGTGTCAGTCCCGTCTGAAGTTGTTCTTGTCATTGTTTTACTTGGCCAGGAGGGGGCAGTGGCATTGGCCGTGCGGTTTGTCAACGCCTCGCTGCAGAGGGGGCCTCGCTTGTGGTGGCCGACCAGGCCGTGGAGTCAGCCAATCAGACCCTGGAGAGCCTGTCACATGACCATAGAGGACAGGAGCACATGGTGGCAGAGGTGGACGTGTCCAACAGGAGCAGCGTAGAGAACCTGGTGCACAGTATACATGTGAGTCTGTTGAGAACCTGGTGCACAGTATACATGTGAGTCTGTTGAGAACCTGGTGCGCACTGAAAAACCCCAAAAACCTAACAAGGACCCACCACAAACTTGATCCGACCAGTGCATGGTCAGCTGATCGAAAGACAATTACACAGGTCTACTTGTTAGTTAGCTAAGTGACCTGTATTGTAAGGAAATTGTGTTCCTTTTTTTAACTTCAACTGTTACTTTTGACACCTCTGTAAAGGGGGCACCGATGAGTTATAGTGCCAGGGGGCACCACATTGGCTTAATACGGTCCTGGCACTACGTACTGTCAAGTTGGATTGAGTTCAAGAGAACATCATCAAGAGTCAAATTGACTCATCGACCAACAAGCTCAATGACTATTCTCTAGTTTCAGCATTGTAGTGAAATGGGTTATATTTTTTCAACATAATGATGCAACTGTAAAGCCCCTCTGGGGACGGCATTGGAAAATTAGCTTTTGGCTGTAAATGCTATGATGCTGTTTTTCTGTCATACAACCTACATGCTGTTTATCTGTCCCTACCAAATAAACTAAACTAAGCTAAATTCTGCAACTGTGTTCCAAACAGCGTCGCTACTTCCAGCCCCCATCGGTGTGTGTGAACGCGGCTGGCATTACTCAGGATGAGTTCCTGATGAAGATGGAGGAAGAGGACTTTGACAAGGTCATCCGCGTCAACCTCAAGGTGAGAGCGGCATGGCATCCTTCTAAAAAATTCCACTCACTTTGTCGGGAAGCAATCAACTTTCAGCAGCTCCAACAGCCCTAGGTTGAGGCGTGTGCAAGGCAGTGACGTGATTAAGCTGAGACGTTCTATTGGGGCTGAGAAAATGTTTGGTTAAATCTTCGGCACAGCCTTTTCTGGCCTCGACCAGTATCAAACTAAGGGATATGGGTTAACCAGTCATTCATTATCTTCTTGGTCGGACCAACATCTCGGTATGAGATTTGAGAGTCGATGATGATAAGGCCATCAAGACGCTTGGGTCTTAACCGTTGGCAGAACATTTTACCGGTTAACGTTGATCCGGTCGACTATCGGTTAAACGGCTACTGGTTAACGTCCTTAGACTGAAGTGCCCTTGAACAAGGGGCACCTAACTTCACATTGCTCCAGGGACTGTAACCAATACCATGTAAATAATACAGTAACTATAATGTGCTTTGGACAAGACCGTAGGGAAAGTGTAGTGTAATGTAATATATGTAACGCTTACTGAAAGAAAAAGATTCAAGATATATGATTTGTCTGTCATATGTACATTAGTGCTCAGTAGAATTCTACAACAATGGAATTCTATGGAATCTCAAACCCACCGCCGTGCTCTGACAGTTAACTGCGTAGAATCTTCATATGGAATGCAGACGGGGTGAAATTATCATTTTCTGTAGATCATGCTGCATGATTCCTACAAAGTTTTCCCTTAGATTAGTGTTTGCATTCCAAATGATGAAGATTGTACACGGGTCAACGACATTAATGGTCACCCCATCAGCCAATCAGAAAACAGTAAGTCAATAAGTAAGTAAGTACATTTTATTTATAAAGCACATTTAAAAACAGTAAAGCTGACCTAAGTGCTGTACAGCGTCTGACTAAAATGTTAATCAAAACAGTAAACCGGGGCACAAGGAAGAAGGCCTTTGTCAGTGGATCTAAGGGATCTGTGTGAGGGGCAGTGTTGCAGCATGTCACAAATATAGGAACAGTATTCCTACAGAATTGGGTTGTGAATAATTGTATATCTGTCTTTGCTCCTCCGCACTCCTCTGTGTCTCCTCAGGGCACCTTCCTGGTCACTCAGGCCGTCTCCAAAGCGATGGTTGCCGCAGGAGTTCCAAAGGGCTCCATAGTCACCGTGGGCAGCATCGTGGGCAAGGTGAGTCATCACACAGGGGTGTGAGTGTGTGAGTGAGTGTGTGTGTGTGTGTGTGTGTGTGTGTGTGTGTGTGTGTGTGTGTGTGTGTGTGTGTGTGTGTGTGTGTGTGTGTGTGTGTGTGTGTGTGTGTGAGTGTGTGAGTGAGTGTGTGTTTTTATAATGAGGAAACAAAGGCATTATGATGATAAGGTGCATGCTGGTACATGAGTATCACAAGTTCTTTTTTTACTTCATGACGTTATGAAGATCGATCTGTCTGTCTGTCTATCTATCTATCTATCTATCTATCTATCTATCTATCTATCTATCTATCTATCTATCTATCTATCTATCTATCTATCTATCTATCTATCTATCTATCTATCTATCCATCTATCCATCTATCGGTCTATATCTACCTGTCTATGCATCGGTCTATCTATCTATCTATCTATCTATCTATCTATCTATCTATCTATCTATCTATCTATCTATCTATCTATCTATCTATCGAGACTGAGTAAGATTGATCTCTGATGATCTCTGAAAGTCAAGATGAATGTGCATCAGTCAGACGTTGTGTTGAATGTGCTGCGTTGTGTGATTTGACAGGTGGGCAACATTGGGCAGGTCAACTACGTGGCGTCCAAAGCTGGTGTGCAGGGAATCACCAGGACAGCTGCCAAGGAGCTCAGCAGGTGAGACTTGTACATAGACAGCCGTGGTGTAATATAGTGTTTCTCAACGGCGTTGGTACAGCCCCCCAGGGGCCGTTGGGGGGCTGTAGGGGGGCGTTGAGCAGCATACAGCTGAGAGGGGCCAGTGCTTAGTTGCCATTGGGGGGCATTAGTCCATTTCATTTTTTAATACTAAGGGGGGCGTTGTCAGGCTTATGATGAGGTCAAGGGGGCGTTGGGAGGCTTGTGATGAGGCCAAGGGGGCATTTGTTCAAAAAAGGTTGAGAACCACTGGTCTAATGGTTCAGGAGATGGGCTTTAGATCAGAGGATTGCTGATTCGAATCCCACCCTTCCACTCCCTTCCTACCTACCTCACTCCATGGCTGAAGTGCCCTTGAGCACGGGGCACCTAACCCCACATTGCTACAGGGACTGTAACCAAATACCCTGTCAAATATCTGTAAGTCACTTTGGATAAAAGCATCTGTAATGTGAGACCCATTAATATGCTCTGGGCTCAAGATAGCTCACCAGTGTGTATAGTGAGGCATAGGGGGTGAATTTGCAAACTGCCACTCATCTGAGTACTCAGTGAACTGTACAGTACATGTCTTCCTCCTCATCCAGTGGAACTGCCTGTAACCTCCCATTGTCATTGTGACACAGCACTCCACACCACTCTCAATGAGTGAAAAACATCCCTGATGCACTTGTATGAGCATGTGACGCCCAAAATGTCATGTTCAAGTCGTATTAAAATACATTGATGTGTAGAGGGGGGCCAACTGTAATAAACATTTGAAATGATCTCACGGCCCAAATAAAATGACTCCGCGGGCCAAGTTTGGACCCCGGGCCTGAGTTTGATATACCTGCCCTAACCGCTTACCCATGTCCCCCTCCTCAGATTTGGCATCCGGTGTAACTGCGTGCTGCCAGGATTCATCACAACGCCCATGACAGAGAAAGTGCCAGAAAAAGTCATCAGCAAAGTAAGTGCCAAATGCGTAGAGAACCTTTTATAATACACAGGACCTAATATCAGGCTCGCCAGCAGGGGGGAACAAACTGGTCAATTGTCCCGTGCCAGAGCTGACTCCTTATTGCACTGGCTGCATTGAAGGGCAGACCATTTACAGTTTTTCTCGATTGCTTTCACACAATTTTCGGAATCAGTTCTCGAATTCTCAAAACTCTACACACAAATCTCCATACCTCACACACAGCGGGCAAAACTCCTCACTACCTCTGAAAAATGCACGTCTTGTCTCAAAACAATGTACTCTCTTCTAAAAAGGTCTTTTTGTTCTCAAATGACACGCACAAGCAGTCATTTTAATACACTCTAATGTGAACCATTGACCACTAATATGCACAAGGTAAAACTCTATACTCAACTTGACACACAGTAGAAACGTATTTTCTTCACTGTTCTATTTACTAAAGAGGGTATTTTTCTGTAGTGAAATACTGAAATATTGTTTTTAGACTCGGAGTACACAGATGTGTGGCAAAAAATGTATTTTACATATATTTCTGACATCTAAAAAAAAATGCACTAATTTATTGTAAAATATTGGGTAACCACATAAAAGTGGTCTCTTGTATAACATATTTTGGAGTTCAAAAACTAAACAAATGTGTTTTCTCACTGCATCCACTCATGTTTTCATCAATATCACATGCAATGTGTGTCCTTATGGGGTGATGATTTCAGATTGCAAACCGGTATGAAGAGAGTTTGCAAGTGATGAGGAAGTGAACATAGTATGGCAGTTGATTTTAGTATTTTGAATGGCAGTGTGTTCAATGCGACAACCAGGGATTTTCTTCATGAAAACTGTGTGTAATCCAGAGAATTGTGTGTAGTGGTTTGAAAAGAGTGTGTTTTAAAACTGAAATGTGAGTGTAAAGAAGGAATTGTGTTTGGTGTTCAGTGACATTGGTTAGGGGAGTTGGGAAATGGGTGAGATGTTCCGAGAATTGTGTGTGAAGTACCAGAACTTGTGTGGAGGCAATCGAGAAAAACTGTAACATGGTTTTGTCCCGGCCCAAGTAGGCCCAACCGAGGTTGTCAACAGCCCTGCAAACGGCCCAGCATTAAAGTGATGCTGTCCCATTTTTGGAAATAACCTTATTTTACACCTCTCCTTGAGTTAAATGATTGAGTGTTACCTATCTCCTGTACTTTCAACCGTTGTCTGAGTAAGACAGTACAAAAATTGTACCTCTAAGCTAGCAGTTAACATTTAGTCCTATGAGACCAGTTAGCCGCCAGCCGGTCTCATAGGACTCAATGTTAACTGCTAGCTTGGAGGTCAAATTTGCACTGCCATACTCAGAGGACGGCAGGAAGTACAGGAGGAAGGTAAAACTCAATCATTTAACTCAAGGAGAGGTGTAAAATAAGGTTATTTCCAAAAATGGGACAGTATCACTTTAAAGACGATCTTTGAATAGGTGACTGTGACAGTATGCAATGGAGCTCTAACATCGCAAAATGCAGCTTTATGTTAAGATATTTAATACAGTTACTGTTAGTAGAGTTTAATAAAGGTACTAATGCATTCTTATTTGACCTCCATAGATGGTTGCTTTTGTACCTTTGGGACGGATGGGTGATCCCACAGGTAAGAACAAGCCTTCTAAACATGCAACGTTACAAGTTCAAATAAAATGCATCATTAATCAATCAGTAAACATAGTATGTTCATAGCAGGGCTTGACATTAACTATTTCCACCCACCGGTCACTGTGGCTAGTGGTTTTCCCGACTCACTAGCCATTGAGGTACTCCACTAGCCACTGATTTTACATGTTTTTTTTCTTTCTTTATCATGATGGATGGTGTACATCTAACCTGAGAAGACGAGGTGATAAAGCAAGATGAATGTGTAATTTTCTAAATGGAAGTATATCAAGCACATAGAAATGGAGTTACTGAGTTTTTTCTTGAACTTAAATGTGAACAACTGATACACAAGGGAAAAACAACAGAATATAGGCTACTATGATGCGTATATCATACCAAGGAATAAGCTGCCAGCCAAATTGGCGAGTGACACTGAAAGTATCACAGCCAAGTTTTACCAGCATTTGGGCGGTTGGCAGGTGCCAGTTTCAAGCCCTGGTTCATAGTAGGCTCAGTTTTCTGCTGTATCTGTATCTGACCTACTTTAAGACTTGGACACAACTTCAGCAAGAATGCTGGTAGTCTTTTCTTGATGCAGTAGGCAACATTTTTAGAAATGTTGCCAGGCAACAACACAACAGGATTCCAAATCTCCTCATTGGATGATCAAATGACACTGCTGTCTGTTGAGTGTCTGATGCCTGGACACTGGGCTTTTGTCAAATAAGGCCTTGAAAAGTTTCAATCAAAATGTCTTAAATTTGTTGATCTTAACTTTAGGGAAGAATCATTCTGTCATCCATGTGATTTTGAGCCATTACATTACATTACATTGCATTTGGCAGACGCTTTATAACCAAAGCGGCTTTCAAAAGAGGACATAATCATAGTCGTCATCACAAGCAAATACAAAGTGCACAGAAAAATATACAGAACAAGTGCAGTTGCAAAGAAGTGTTAGGTTTTTTTAAATTATTATTATTTTTTTTTATTTTTTTAAATAACAGGTACACACACAACACGCACACACACACATCATATCAAGACATCATGTCAAGAGTCTGCCCTGGGGGCTAGGCCAGCTCAAGCATTAGTCTAGTACAGGGGTGTCAAACATACGGCCCGCGGGCCGCATCCGGCCCGCCAGAGGGTTCCATCCGGCCCGGATGTTAAAAAAAAAAAAATGTAAATTTTTTTTTTTTTTAAATGAAATAACCGAAATGCGCAATTACGGCCCTCGGGGCAAAATCGAGACCTGCATGACATTAACCCAATGGTCCCTCTGTTACACTGTATATATGTAGTAAAGTGCACATCACACTTCTATTATAAATAGTGAATTTGTACTGTAACAGGCATTTGTTAAAGCTCATATATTATAGACCTCATATATAGAGATAAAATGTTAGTTGTAATTAAATAATAAATATAATTGCATTTGTATTGGTTCCTATTAAGCTCAAACTGGAAACGGGATGTTAGAATGCGTGAAAATGCAGGAAATTACATATAAGAAATACAACATTTTCTGGGGGAAAACCCCCAGACCCCCTGCCAAAGTGAACTGTCCCATATTTCATTAATTGATGGTTGGCAATGAATAAATGAGGTCAAGGAAATTTTGCATATTATCAGTATTGCATTGCTTTCTACATATTCAACACACTTAAAACGTGATAGTACTGAACACTAATCCTCTGCTTTACGTTTTTTTTTTTTTTTTTGCGATGATGTTACTAATGCGGCCCGCTTGAGGTCCACATGGGTTGTATGCGGCCCCCGGACCAAAATGAGTTTGACACCCCTGGTCTAGTAGATACTCAAGAAAGAGGAAGGTCTTTACTTGTTTCTTGAAAGCCACGTATAGAACCCGCACAATATCACTTGCATGGATTTTGGGCTTTACTAAGCAGCTGTCTTCCTCAGACACACATGCACTGTCCTTCAGTCCTTTCCCTAATACCTGCATGGTTGATCTCAAACAGAATTCATCGTTAATATTAGCCCAAGTGTTCAAATAATGACTGTAATGTTCATCCCTATTATAAATTAACACTGCTCTGAGACAAATGGACATGGGCAGTTTGTTCATTTTCGTATGTCTGGCTTTTCACAGAGGTAGCTGACGTGTGTGCCTTCCTGGCTTCGGACGATAGCAGCTACGTCACTGGGAGCTGTATAGAAGTCACAGGTGAGGAGTGCCCAACTATTATTTGTCCCTGTGACAGGTCATGATAAGAAGGGTTACAGTAGATCAGTGGTTCTCAACCTTTTTTTGAATAAACGCCCCCTGGACCTCATCATAAGAGTCCCAACGGCCCGTTGACTTCATCATAAGCCTGCCAACGCCTCCCTTAGTATTAAAAAATAACATGGATTAATGCACCCCAATGGCAACTGAACCCCGGCCCCTCTCAGCTGTAACCTTCCCAACGCCCCCCTAGACCTCTCCAACGACCCCTGGGGGCCTGTACTGCCCCCGTTGAGAAACACTACAGTAGACACACAGTGGTGTAGTGCAGTGATGTCACAATGCAGTCAATGTAATTTCTCCCTTTAAAAACAAAATTAAGAGGAGGGTAATAAGTGGGATCGTTTTGGTTTCGATAATGTCAAGTCAAGTCAAAGTCTATTCATAAAGCACTTTAAAATACAACAGAGATCGCTGGCCAAAGTGCTGGACAGGCAGAAAAAAGGACTTGAGGACCCCTTAAGACACACAAAGACAACAACAAAAATAAATAAAAATAAACATAGAAACAGTGTAATCTTTGAAGCACTTAAAAACAATAATAACCAATGAAAAGTGCATATATACAAGAAGTGTGTGAAAAGAAATAAAAAAATAAAAAAATAAATAAAAAAAGAGGCTAATTAGGTGCCAATAAATATGCTAAAACTACAGAATGTGATGGCAAAGTGATGCTATACGACACTTCCTAGGGCTAATGAATCCTCTTCCTAAGTTGGTAGATGGGTAGCCTCTTACCGTGGACCACGGATGCAAATTAGCTTTGTAGCTAACTCTGGTACTGGAGTTGTCCTGTACATGGCCCCTGTCAAATAAACCAATAAACTAAACTACTGCAGATGGGGTCGCCGGCGGGCCTATTCACTTTTTGCTGAAAATACTCAACTACATCATAACAACATTGCTATGACAGTGCCGAGAGCCTTAAGTAACAGATTAAGACATAGCCATTACAATTTTGGTGACAGTAAGGTTATAACATAGGCTTTGCGCCAAGGGGTTAAAATAAATGCTTTATTCCAAGGCCAATTAAGCATTCTCTCGGCCCCAAGGTCAAATGAGCACTCTTGCGATTCTTCTTGGCAAATGAACGTTCATGGCACCCATGGGTCTACCCTAGTGACAGTTAAAATCCCTTTTGTTGTCTTTTAAGAATCTAATGAAGACTGTTGAAGCCGAAACGTAATTCAGCCATGAAAACAACAAAAAGGATTTTAAGTGTGCGGACTTCTCACTCCGAATACTGCAGTCAGCCCTTGTCCTGCATCTTTTTCTGGGATGCGCATAATCTTTTTTTAGAAAGTGCGCTCAACTCCCAACTGTTTCTTACAAGGTCTTTGGGTGCGAGCAAACAGCGAAGTTCATGTTTTAGGGGAAAAAAAGCCACACTCTTGGGTGTAATTCTTGCAGTTTTAATCTACTGGGTTAGCATGACAGACAGACGTTTCGGCCTAAAGGGTGGTTTATGCCTCCAGTCCAGCGTCCCTGCGTCGTGAGGCATTGAGCCGCGCAGTTAACGGAGTGAAGCCCCCCCCCATCACGCAGGTACTCTGGGGCACCTCCCCAAAATTGTGTCTCGACGCAGGGAGCGACGGCGTGAAGTGCGAAAATAGGTCTCTGATTGGTCCTCTCGACCAGCCTGCTCTGTCCTCGAGTCGAGAACAAGCGCTACTTCCTTGTTCTAACCTTCGTCGGTCTACGGACTGTGAGCTCTTCATTAAATAAGTTGCCCGTGCTTTGTTGTTTGATTTATTTACACGAACCAAAGACAACACATGCGCTTGCAAGTTACGACGCTGAAGTTATTTGGACAGTTGAACAGTGGTTCCGAGGTCGAGGAAACATTCCGCTTCGTCCTCGACAAATGAGCCACTTCTTTGTTCCAAACTACCACTGTGGCTGCCAGTGCGATCAAACATGCACGTGATATAAAGATTTAATGTTACATTTTCATTGTCGTCGAGTCTGTGATGCTAAAAAACAACCGACACGTCTAGTTTACTCTTTGTATTGAAGGCAGTTTGAGCGTGGAATGACATCGCGCAGACCGTGCTTCAAAACAGGGCATAAACCAAAATTAACTGCATCATGGCTGCGACAAGCTCACTCTGTGACACAAGTAGGAAGCATAACCCGCCCTTAAGCCTTCTTCAGCCTCTTTTGTGTGCACAATCTTCTCCTGCTACCTAGTGACACTCATTCCCCATTCAGTCCCACAGGGGGAGCCTCGAACCAGGCATTACATTAGTGATTCTCAACAGGGGCTCCAGAGCCCCCAGGGGGCGTTTAGGGAGCCCTAGCGGGACGTTGAGAATAATGGAGATGAGAGGTGGTGGTGCTTAGTTGCCATTTAAGGGCATTAGTCTATTACTATATATTTTTAATACTAAGAGGGGCGCTGGCAGGCTTATGATGAGGCCCAGGGTGCTTTTATTGCAAAAAGGTTGAAAACCACTGCTGTACATACTATTAGTGCCCACATTACACAGGTGACCTACTGCTGCCAAGGTTTTTTTTTTATTTTAAAAAAAAGTTTTTTGGCCTTCATTACAACAGGAGACAGGAAACAATTGTGAGAGAGAGATGGGGTAGGGTTGGGAAATGACCCCGGACGGACTCGAACCGGGGTCCCCGTGGGCATGCACTGTAAGCCCAAATGTGGGAAGCTTAGTGCGCTGCGCCACAGCGCCCCCCACTGCTGCGAATATTTTACTTAAACGGTCTTTTACCTGTGGTCTTGAATCACGTGATATACCTCATCATAGTTGTTATTGAAGAGTCAATCTAACTATAATTAAGTGGGATAGTTTGTGGTCAGAAGAAGAAAAAAAATGTATGTAAAATATTATTGATAAAACATTTACTTTCTGAGGTGCTGAAAATGCACAAGGTACAATATTTCTTGTAACTATAAGTATAATCTTATACTGTGTCTCTGAAATTGTATGTTTCTCTGCTCTGTTTTATTTCAGGTGGTCTATTCATTGGTTGACACAGTGCACATGTGAGGGATGACTTTGCCACCACTGGCCTTAATGCTTTATGATCTGTATGTACATAATTGTAATCAAAGAGAAGCGGGCACACCTTGCATCAAACTGTTTTCTTTATTTTGTGCAGACGCATTTTGGATTTTGGCGTGTGCCTCCTCAGTGTGCAACCATGCGCATCTTCTCTTTGATTCTTGGTCTATTTTATTTGGGCCAGCACCCTCAAAATGAATCAAGAAACCTGGGTGAAGCATTTTCCCTGCCATACTTGTGTACATAATTGTTCAATGATTTGTACTATATAAATGTATATATGCTTGCCCAATTAAATCGATTACATTTTCTCCATTCTCCCTTTTTATATGAGGTTATCATACAGTATCAATACAGAGCATTGATGGAATGGACTACTGTTTAGCCCAGGCTATGGTTAATAACAGTGGCAGCTGTAGCCTTGCGGTTAAAGAGATGAGCTGTAGATCAGAGGGTTCCAGGTTCAAATCCCACTGTTCCACTCCATACTCCATGGCTGAAGAGCAAGGCACCTGACCTCACATTGCCCCAGGGACTGTTACCAATGCCCTGTAAATTATTGTAAGTTGCTTTGGATAAAAGTGACTAGTGCCTCTTTTCCACTGCCCGATTTCTGGTAGGCCTACAGCTCGACACAGTGCGACTCGACTGCCACTTTTTGCTTTTCGAATAGACACGACACAGCTCAATCGTATAGTAAAAAGTGATGGCTGAGTCGCGCTGTGTCGAGCTGTAGGCCTACCAGAAAACCGGCAGTGGAAAAGAGGCATAAGTGTAATGTAGTAACATTTGTTCTATGGTCATATGCCATAGATTGGAATAAACCATGTCAGTTCCCATCAAACACAGATGAGGTAGCCATCTTCTTCACAAAGCTGGGATAACAGAGAGAGGTTATGAATGTTCATTAATATAATATCCGAGGACGAAAATGACCGAAATGCGGAGACATATAAACTGAGGCCCACTGAGATAAGCACCAGTGCAATGACAAACTAATGTAGAGAGGCTTGGGAAAGAGTGTCAGTGGCATGGTTTAATGGGGGGGAAAATCAAACAGCAAATAAGAAGGACCTCAAACACAATTTCTGAAAAGGGGAAAGCCAAACCAAGGGGGATACTGCAGGACGGCCAGAGAAAGCGTTAAAAGATTTTTTTAAAAAATAAGTTTTGACAGGCAGTTCAGATTCAGATTTGCTGGAAGTTGTCTGTTCTCAACTCCAAGCTTCCTGGGGTGCAGTAGGGGTATTTTTAGCGATCTCGAAGGGGCCAAAGAGGATAGCCAACATAGCAGCCAATGTGCTGACTGCAGCAAGAAAAAGAGCAGGAAGATGTATTGAGAAGATAAAACAGGCATAGTCCTCTGTCACATGCACTGAGGACACTGTAAAGATGGGACAAGATAAAGGGAGGCGAGAGGAGGGAGAGGGGAGGAGAGGAGAGTAAGAGAGGAGAGGGTTGGAGAGGAGAGGATGGGGGCAAGAGGGGGGAGAGGAGAGGAGAGGAGATAAGGGGAGGCGAGAGGAGGGAGAGGGGAGGAGATGATAGGGGGGGAGAGGAGGAGGGAGAACAGAGGAGAGGAAGAGAGAAGATGGGTGGAGGGGAGGGAGATGAGGTGGAGGAGGAGGGGAGAGGAGAGGAGAGTAGATGATTGGGAGGGAGAGGAGAGGAGAGGGAGAGAGAAGAGGAGAGGGGTGGAGGGGCGGGAGAGGAGAAGAGGGTAGTGGAGGAGGGGAGAGGAGAGGAAGAGAGAAAAGGGGTGGAGGGGAGGGAGAGGAAAGGGGAGTGGAGGAGAGGAAGAGGGGTGGAGGGGAGGGAGAGGAAAGGGGAGTAGATGAGGGGAGGAGAGGAGAGGAGGCGGGGATGGCAAATAAACAACAAAGAAGACAAGCAGCTCTTTTAAAAAGATGATATATTACAGAAAACAGAATTTTTAAAAAATTACTTACAAACATTTTTTCTCTTTTGAGCACCATATTTTTTTGAAGAAACAGATGTCTGTCTTTTCACTGGAAATAAAACACACAAATAAAAAAAACCCAACCAAACAAAAAAAAAACAACCTTACAAACACTTTTTGCACGGCTCTCGTGAAAACCACACTGACAACTTTTATTCACTCCAGATTACTTTTTTTCACTCCAGGTTATTTTTTTTCCATTGGCCATTTCCCCATCCCTATAATATTACAAGAGAATCAAAGCAACACAAAATAAAACAAAAAATCAAATCAAACAATATTGTATTTCACCATTGCTTTAATTAATTATATTACAATGTCTGGTAGTTTTCCCCCGCCACCCATCCATCCCAGATCCCACCCCTCTCAGCTGCTGTCTCTTGCCCGCTGTGGTACCACGTACGCCCCATGCAACCGTGCACTCTCTCTGCCCCGTGCAACTGCAGTAGTGGGTACTCTCTGTGTCCAATGCACACAAACAAGAAACCTCTTCCACCCATAGTGTAGCCCAGCCTCGGCAAGATGTTAGCATAACACTCCCCCATGTTCTCGTGTATGATCGGCTCGCCGCTGTGAAGTGTGATCTCAGGGAGAGAGGCTCCGTTAAAGAGATGGACGGTAATGATTCAAGGCTGTTTGTTCCTGTTGACATGCACAAACCATGAGCATCGCACAGATAAGTCAGATTAGGTTTTAATGGAATATATTTAATTGATTGATGACCCATCAAAAAAGTGAAATCTACAGGAAATAAATACAAAACGAAATACCACATTTTTTTCTCCCGTCCTTGAAGACGGCAATGCGTTTGGGAGGATTTAGAGCACCCTGATGTTGTTCATTCCTTGCTTTAAAAAATAAATACAATAGAAATATCACTATCTCTGTACAAATGGTTTGTAATGCACAAATGTCCAGCCAAACAATACACAACTTCACTGTTGACATGACAGGGTGGTCTCATTGATAACAAGGGTTTTTGCTCTGAACACTGCTCCCTTTGGTAGAAGTAGCACCTAGCAACACAGTGTTTTTGATTGTGTGCTTTTTATGTTTTATTCAATGATACATAGAAAAAAGAACGAAGTACCAAAAAGAGGACATACATACACAATTTACACCCCAGGAATAACTTGATTAATCTGAGACCTGATGCGTCTCGCTGTTGGTCAAAATGTTAATCGATGTCTCCACCTTCCAAAACATCAATACTGGATTGGTACGATGGCGTTTGTGCCCAAAGCCTTGCCTTTTAAAACAGCAGTTGTTTAACTGAACAATGGCAATATTTTTTTTTAATGCTTTACAGTACACATGTACAAGAAACACCTCAAGTTCAGTACAAATGACCCCAGCTTCCCCTCCCACCCACCAAAACTGCATGCAACATAATAAACTCAATTAACAGTCACAAAGAACAGGACACACTGCCGTTAACATGAGATTTGGTGTTTTCCTTTGTTTTATTACTGTTGGGGTTGACAAAAAACTGACCTTTCTCAATCACCTTTACCACTATGGGATGGACACACCTGTGAGAAGCACACTGTTGAACTTTTAACACAACAGCGGGCAAATTATACTCTGCAGACTGGACTTGGGATCAGGCAGTTCCTGCCCCTGAACATGGCTGTTAAGACACATTTCATATATTATATTCCCGCTTGATATTTCCAATGGTGTGTGTATGCTTTTTTTATACAAAAGAGAAAAAAATATCCTATTCTTCAGTCTGTTTCCCCACTTCACTTGTCAGTCAGCAGGTGTCATTTCTCAGCTGGTAAAAAGAAGGAAAAAAAACTTCCATGGTTTTGTTTAGTTTGGGGCTGCTTACGAGGGAATCCATTTTGTTTTGGGTTTTTTATATATATATTTCAAGACACAGGACATGAGGCGCAGGAAGTGTATGGAGTGGGACGGCATAAGGCGTGATGGGGGACGGGGCGGGGCGGGATGGGATGGTGGAAGCCGTGCTGGGCTGTATGTGAGGCTGGATGCTGGAGGGATAAAGCAAAAAGAGGTAGAGAGGGTGAGACTCGCCTCAAATGTGGAAAAAAAAACAGCGGGGAAGGGACAGGAATCGAGAGGGGGGGAGTGTCTGTTTATAACCTAGGGGAGGCAGGGAGGGAGTTGGAGGGACGGGTAGTAGGGGTTTTGGGGCTGGGCGGAAATGGATGGGCGGTCGGTCGCTGACTCTTTGGTTCAGCCACTGGTTACAAAAGAGCTCAGTTCTATTCTGGCCAGAACACTCTTCCCTCACAGGCGACCATCTTGGCTCCCTCCCTGCGTGTGGGGGGGTGGGGGCGTTCCCAGCTTTTCTCTTCTCTTCTCGTCCACTGGAGTTGGGGAGTCGGTTTCCCTGGGCATGTTCTTAAGTGAGTGCCGATCTGTCTCACAACAGATCTTGTATGCGTGTGTGTGTGTGTTTGTGTTTGTGTTTGTGTGTGTAGTTGTATGTCTGTGTGAGTATATGAGAGCGTGTATTCCACATCTTTAACTTAAAAAAAACACTGAGCATTCATATTGGCACATCTATGTGGTTGAATCAATATGTGTTGTACAAGTGCATGTCCGTGTGTGTGTGTGTGTGTGTGTGTGTGTCAGTGTAAGTGTGAGTGTGCTTCGAGTGTGGCAATTGCTTGTGTTCCCCTCTCTCTTGCTCTCTCTGCATGTGTTTTAACCCAGGAAGCAGACAGGTCCCACTTCAAAGCCAAATTTCTGGTTATTCTCCCCAAAGTCTGATATCTTCATGTCCAGTAGAGGGAGCTGCTCCACCTGAGGCGTGTTCACCTCCAGCACTGTCCTGTCGTTGCCCTTACGATACTGCACACACACCACAGAAGAAGAAGAGAGACAAGAACCAGACACAAGTTATTTAGCAGAGAAGATACTGCACACACCACAGAAGAAGAGAGACAAAAACCAGAGATACTGCACACAGAAGAGAGACAAGAACCGTACACACGTTATTTAGCAGAGAAGACGCTGCACACATAAGAGAGACAAGAACCATAAACAAATTAATTTAGCGATACTGCACACACAAAACAGACAAGAACCATAGATCAGTTAATTTAGCAGTGAAGGCTCACTGTCCTCTCCTTGCCCTTACGATACTGCACACACATGCCAACACCCCCTTAGTATTCAAAATGAAATGCACTAATGCCCCCCCTTTGCAAATTGGTGCCCTGGGAGGCTGTAGAGGCCCTGTTGAGAAACACTAGTATATGAAACGTGTAGCGCGGCTGCGCACATGCACGCACACACACTGTCCCTGGTTTAAAGCATTGCACGTACCGAGCAGCCGTCCTCGAGAGCCTTGATGTAGGGGCTGGTCTCGTAGGCGAGCTCCTCCTCGTTGGAGCCCTGGAAGCGCAGCGCACGTTGGTACTGCTCCTTGTCCTTGCTAGTGCGGTCGGCCCAGGCCACGGACCGGTGGCAGTGGTAGGTGAGGTTCTGGCGGGCCTGGACGCTCAGTAGTCGCAGGAAGCCCAGCTGGACCACACCCACGGGCTCTCCCACAGCGTCCACGTACGAGAACTGGGACGCACACGCACGAGTGGGAGGGAGGGAGGGAGGGAGAAGGAAATGGTCATTGATCAGGGGCGAGAAGGATGACACATTAACCCATTGACGCCTAAGGCACCTGCAAAAAAGGGTACTGAATGCCTGACCTTTTTAAAGAAAAGCTGCCCTCAGCCTATAAAAATCTAAATATCTTAGCTTCTGAAGCACATAAAAAACACTAAGGCCCTCATCTTTCATTAGAATGTGTTCATTCATCTCAAACAAACAGAGTTTTTTAATAAAGTTGTCTCAAATTTCATGAGCCTGAATGTTGCGTAATGCAGCTCCAGGCGCCAGGGCCAATGTTGCACAACGCAACATCAGGCATCAATGGGTTAAGAGCCGCATTATCCATAAAGGGCCAGTGGCACATTGCTCAGGGGCACCAACCATTTACAGCCAGTTAAGGGGGCACCACATGACACAAACTTTACAAATATTGTTCATAAAGGGGGCACTTGCAAGGTGTAGTGCCCGGGGGCACCACAGTGTCTTAATGCGGTCCTAGACACATTGGCCATGTTTACATGGTGTTTTTAATTCCGAAATTACTGTAATAATTCAGAATGAAATAGTTCCATCGAGTTTACATTGCACTTTCGTTTAATTCCGAATTGCCATCAGGGCTGGACTGGTCATCTGGCATACAGGCCGGCCGAAAGTCTGGCATACGGTCAGCCGAAAGTCCTCAAGGGCCGATGCTGTTTTTGATGTTGTTTACCTTATTTTTACCTTAAAACTTACAGACCACCCCACAATTTAGATGGTTGTGGCTCATTGGCCTTCTTTTTTAATAAACTGTGGACTGAGACAATCAGATTGTAGTGAAAAAAAGAGCAGTGTGAGGGTCTGGTCAAAATGCCCAGCCCAGCCCTGGCTGCCATTACCAAGCCTGACCAGGCGATACGCACATTATTCTGTAGATGGCGGTGTAACAGCATCTTTGAAAAACAGAGAATGGTTGGGCCACACCAAAAGGGTGAAAGCGGCGCAGAGTGTTCTATATCTACTACGGCACATTTCAGCCAATCACTCAGGAAATCTGGATCAAAATGTAGCTGCTGTGCAGTGTTGCCAGATGTACGATAATTATCGTATTTGTACCATAATTGTGTCCATTTTGACCTCTGTACGATAAAAAACATGATGTACGATAATTTCAGAGTTCCCATTCAATTCATTTTGATGCCTTGAAACAACAATTTGGGTCTTGATAATGATAATTTCCTCCCAAAAAGCCCCCCAAAATGATAATTTTGAGGTTTTGGTACGATAATTCAGCATTTCCATCTGGCAACACTGCTGCTGTGTGATATGCTGTGTGATTGCAATGGCCATCGGGACTGATTTTAACTTAAATTTATTCAAACCATTTTTTTATGATGAAGGACTGGACAGGGATCAAAAAGCCAAACGATTCTCACCTTGCTGCCCTTTGAGAATTTGCTGTACCAGGAGCCAGGAGTCTCCTTGGCCCAGGTGTTAAGTTTAACCTGGAAGAAGATAGGGAACGAAAAAAGAAACATAAAACTCAGTTGAGTGCCTTCTCAATGGTATACCAGTGCATACCATTTATGGAGTTGAAGACAACACTTTAGCATTAGACAGCATTATTCTTGAGAATTAACCTCCAACTACATATTTATTTTGCTTAGGGCTGCACAATATATCGAAAATGTATCGTTATCGCGATATCACGGCTTGCAATACACGTATCGCAAAAGTTGTGCACGTATCGCAAAAAGTTTTTATTTTTTAATAACAGCAAATTTGGTGAAAAGGTTAAAAAAAATTATTAAAAATGTTTACACTATAAGTTGATGCTGTATATTGGCCATGTTTTTCCTGATAAAAAATAACGTTGGAAATAAAACATTGCTCTCAGTTGTTTTATAGATGATTAAGTGTAGAATGGCAAGTACAGAGGGGAAAATCCATGTATATATTAAATATCACGATTAATATCGATATCGTGGTATACAGTCATGTTATCGTGTATCGCATATTTTTCTAATATCATGCAGCCCTAATTGTGTTATCCATTAATATAATCAAATGAATCTTTGACTCACGTTTTCCACAGCCTTGCTTGGGTTGAGACATGTCTCTCCGCCTGCTGTGAAGTTGCAGTAGACCCTGAAGGAGTCGCGAGAGCATCCCTGGTTGGGGTCAATCCAGTACTCACCTAGAGAAAGAAACACCATGAGTTAGACCTGGATATGCATGGGTTCGCCGTGTTTGTAAACACGATATTGTGAGGAGGGTCAAGACACTGGCAGCCAACCATGTGAGCTAATTTTTTTGACCGACAGCAGTTTCCAACAATCAGAGGTTGAGTTGTGCGCAGCTAGGTTCGCGCAGCCAGGGGAAATAAAAAAATTGGAACCCATGTATAGAAATGGAAGAAGTCTACACACTGCAGCTCCGCTTTGAAGGTTTATTCAAGACATACGTATGCTTCGACCGGAGTCTGCGGACTTCTACTCTTTTTATTGTAAGGTGTGCATACTTTTCCTCCTCTGCAGAATTTGTTAGACCATAAATCTCTAATAAACAACCAGAACCTTTTCTCAGATGTTTTAGCGTATGGTTGCAGGAGACACTCTGACATAGCAAGCTAGCTATGACCGTATCCCTCTATACTGTATGAGTGTTTCTCAACAGGGGCGGTACAGCACCCCAGGGAACGTTGGGGAGCCTTAGGGGGCGTTGAGAAGGATACAGTTGAGAGGGGGCAGTACTTAGTTGTCATTGGGGGCATTAGTCCATTGTATTTACTAAGGGGGGCGTTGACAGGCTTATGATGAGGTCAATGAGGCATTGGGAGCAGGGGCGGTTCCAGACATTTATTCTTGGGGGGGCAAAGGGGTGGCGAAATGTATTTCAGGGGGGCATGCTCCTACACTAAGGGAAAATGATAAGCGCTATATAATCGACACACACACACTGATGTGATACAGTGAATCCTTTAAAGTGAAACCCTGCAACCTAAAGTTCTATGTCTGAAATTATGTCAAGCAATAAGGCTATTTGTCACGATCAGGGCTCAAAATTAATAGTAGCCAGTTTGGCTGGTGGAAAATATCAACTTTGATTCTTTAGTGAGGGTGTGCTTGTGTCATTGTTGTCGAAATGTACATGGCAACGGAATACCATGCATACCATTGGGTGGCAAATCATATTTCTGGGGGGGCAAATGCCACCCCTTGCCACCCCTTAGAACCGCTCCTGGCTGGGAGACTTAGGATGAGGTCCAGGGGTCGTTTGTTCAAAAAAGGTTGAGAACCACTGCTCTATATGATGTGCTGAGTAGGACCCTGAACATGAGGCTCTGGCCTCATCTAGCCACATTAATATCAGCCTTGTCCAAGATGCGTATTTCAGCATGGTCTATCTACTATAGTAGACAATGTACTGGAGCCGGTAGCATCCTTGAGTTCGGGGTGAAGGCCTGAATTCCTGGCCACACCTAGCCACATTCATCTTAGCCTTCCCTCAGGTATTTCAGCGCTAACTACTTAAGCATTGGAGCCACGTACCATCCTTGAGGTCGGGCTGGCTGATCATGAGGTCCTGGCAGGTGCGTGCGGGGCTCTCCTGAGTGCCCAGGGGGAAGCGCATGGCGTCGATCTCCTGCCGCAGCGAGTTGAGCGAGCCGTAGATCTCCTCCATGCCCTCGTTGCCCGTCAGGAACTCGGTGCCCGTGCCATCGGCCGCCACCTCTGCGTCCGTCTCCGACAGCATCTTGCTGGCGTCGATGGAGCGCTTGGACTTCTTGGGGATCTGGATGGGCAGCGGCTGGATGACATCACCGGGGGGTCCCTACACACGGTACGGTACAGGCAGAGAGAGTGGATAAGAGAGAGGTTCGAGGGAGGGGGAGGGGGGGATCCCCCTTTAGGCAGACCTAAGGACTGTCCTATTCATTCTAGGAGTATTATGACACGCCCCATTAGGCAGACCAGTACCTGGTCACGTTAGGTGCCCATAGCAACCTTTTACGTTGGCATATCTCCTAGAATCTCTGGTACGGTACAAGTGACACATAATAAATGAATAATTACTCATATACAGAAGATATTCTTACAAAAAAATAGAAAACATATAATGTTCTGTCGTATGATGATGAAAATCTAATACTTAACTATTTTAGCTTGCCACATGATCACTACTGTATCTAATTGTACAGTTGTAGGCCTACAGCTATGAATCCACTAGTTAAAGCTAATAAAACTATTGTTATGTCCATACGGTTTGCATATTTCATTAAGAATATTATTTTTGTGTGTAAATGTGACAGTAACTTACAGGAGGTCCTGGAGGTCCTGATACACCCTTCTCTCCCTTAGGACCAGCTCCACCCTGAAACACACAACACACACACATTAGCATACAATACGATACGACACGCACATTAGCATACAATACGATACGACACACACACACATTAGCATACAATACGATACGACACGCACACATTAGCATATAATACGATACGACACACACACACTAGCATACAATACGATACGACACGCACATTATCATACGATACGATAAAAAAACACATTATCATACGATACCATACAACAAACACATGATTATACGATATGATACAAAAAACGCATTATCATACGATATGATACGCACACATTATCATATGATATGATACGACACGCACACATTATCATGCGATACGACACGCACACATTATCATATGATACGATACGACACACACACATTATCATACGATACGACACGCACACATTATCATACAATGTATATATACTGTCAATGGATACGATATGACACACACACATTATCATATGATAAGATATGATACAACACGCGCACATTATCAAATGATACGATATCACTTTATTGTCAGTTTACACTGAAATTCATTTTTTGCATCCTTGAATAAGACTCTTTTAAAGAAGGACAAAATACATAACATACATAACCTCACAGGACTATTGCACATTAGTGCCATGCATGTGGAGCATTATCTCGGGATTACACAATTGTTTTGCTTTATTGTCACCTGGATTATAGGGAGGATTGAAAAGTCTACTTACAGAAGCTCCCTTAGCTCCCTTGACTCCTCTAGGACCCTGTGGAAGACACACAATTTGATTAAATTAAATACAAAATAAAGCATTTAAGCATGAAACTCTTTACTCTTCACAATTTGTCGAGGTTGAAATTTTCATAAAAGATTTTACTGTTGGACATTGCTTATTCTTGTGCTAATTTTTCGGGCAATAATCAACTGGAACAGCTTTTGAAGCAAGTCATTAAGGTCTATCATGAACACATAAGAAATCCCAATTATTTTTATCAGAACTCTTAGGATTAGGATTAGAGAACACTTGGACAATAACCGTAGGTCTTTTATCTGTGACTTTACTTTGAAGAACCGTTTACTAACTACAGCTCACTTAATTTAAAGTGATTGGCTGTAACGGGAAGTAGACGGAAAAAACAAAGGGCACAATTGGAGACAATATCACTCATGGCTTTTAAATCAGAAGGCTAAGTTTTCTACATCACTATCAAATTATAATTGTATGCAAAAATAGAGTAGGCCTATCAGTTATTGTATCAGTTATCACAGAGTGTGTTTTGTGACCTTATGTGACCATTTGCTGCTATTCTGGGGTCCGTTTCTCGATTCTTGTCGTTGCTAACCGTCTTAAGACCGTCTTAAGATCGTCTAAAGACGTAACACCATTCCCTTGGATTTAGTGGTGAGCGTCGCTGTCGAGAGAGAGTTGAGTCGCTCTTACGAAGGACGTCGCTACCGTCGTTAGCAAAGACGCTTTTGAGATACGGACCCCTGTTTTGTTTGTTTGTTTGTTTGTTTGTTTTTCATTTTGTGTATTCTGCCCTACAATATCAGAACGCAGTATCTTGAAAATGGTCGAAAATGGGTTTAGACCGGAAATTGGCTTTAAAATACCTTCTTTTTCTTGTGTTAAATTTTTTTGGCCCAACTTGGTCCCGTTTCGGAAAAAAACGCAAAAAACTGATTATACTGCGCTTTTTGGTTTTAGGAGGCTACGTGTTACTAGCCAAGAACGCAGTATAATGCGAATTATACTGCACTTCTCCATTGACACCGTGGTTTTGGTGTAGACAGTAATACCACAACAGAGCGCAGTATAATGATTTTTCAGCTAAAAAGTAATGAGAATGTTGTTTTTTTTGCTTTTTTCTTGCGTGCATAAATTTTCACCATAAAAAAGTATTATATGGAAGTGTCATCACCACTTTACCTCCAACACAGTCGCGTGGACAGAAAGGAAACTTTAAAGCCTTTTTTCTCAGTTTGGCATTTTGAATTATACTGCGTTCTGAAATTGTAGGGCAGTATTGTTCACTGACTTATCAATTCGTCCTCTGATATCCTCTAATGGCATACAGTGTTTTCAGGACATGGTTTACTGCTGTTATAACATTTGTAGACAACATAGCTACCATAGGACCATCGGATGTCTATTATGAGTTTTGACCAAGACAAAGACATCCTCACTACATAAAATGTTAAAATAGTATAGATGACTTCAAATGGATGAAGTTTAATGGACTTACAGGCAGACCAGCAGGACCAGCAGGGCCGAGAGGTCCAGTGCCACCGGGCATACCCTACAGAAACGCAGGACACAAGGAAGGCAGAGAGGAAAACAAAACATTACATTACACTGCACTTAGCTAACGCTTTCATTTATTCAAAGCCACTTGCAAACTATTTTTTTCAGGGTATTGGTTACAGGCCCTGGAGCAATGTGGAGTTAGGTGCCTTGCTCATGGGCACTTCAGCCATGGATGGAGATGTAGGGAGAGGTCTGGGGGGATTCGAACCTTCAACCCCTAGATTGAAAGACCAACTCTCTAACCATTAGGCCACGGCTGCCCGACGCAACACATGACTCCAAGGAACAATGGATCATTAGATGGTTATTAAGTCTTTGTAGCAAAGGCATGCTATACAAGAAATGGACTTACGGTATAGTAATTGGTACAATTACAGATTTTAAAAGCACTGGTGTGTTGTAATGTCAGTATCAACGACAAAACAACTTGAAACCTTTGATGTTTAACACAGCAACTTCAGAGGCAACTTCAATGATGACAGCCAGCACTAAGACCCAGCTGGGAATCTTTCACTTTCTCTCTTTCTTTCTTTTTTTTTTTTTTACAATTTTACAAGATATCAGTGGTCAGCAAAGGCGCCAACTTCAGATCAACATTGGAGGGTCAAAAAAATTGTAGAATCTTGTTGTAATGACTGAAGTGTGTACACAAGTGGTTCTCAACCTTTTTTGAACAAACGCCCCCTTGACCTCATCCTAAGCCTCCCAAAGCCCCCTTGACCTCATGATAAGGTTGACAACACCCCCCTTACTGAAAAAAAATATGGACTAATGCCCCCAATGACTACTAGGCACTTCCCCCTCTCAACTGCATCCTTCTCAACGCCCCCCTGTAGCGCCCCTGCTGAGAAACACTAGAGTACACAGGTAGATAGAAGACATTCATAATTTTAATTATTACTAGGGTGTTTTCACCCCTCCACCTTAATCTTTGGGGGGGGTCAAAAAGATCCGTGACTCACAGTCTCTCCCTTGGGTCCAGAGGTTCCGGCCGGTCCGGACAGTCCCCTGTCTCCCTTCTCTCCCTGCTCACCGGGGGGTCCGATCAGACCGATCATACCCGAGTGGCCCTTCTCTCCCTTGGCACCGGGATCTCCGCGAAGGCCAGCCAAACCTGGAGGACCCTGGGAAAGAGAGATGACACTGGTAAATAAATCCATTTTCACACAGCTACATTTCCATTCAGACGGCAAATGCCCCGACAGATGAACAGTTCAACGGATTGGCTAATTAACACTTAGCAGTACAACTCTAGCCAAAAAGATCAGGTAAATAAATTCCTTACCTCTAGTAAGTGCTAAAAAATATGTGGCAGTGCAATCACTTTACTAATCAGGTTTCTCTACCTGATGTCTGTACATGACTGACAGATCGTAAGATTTTTTTTCCATCATTAAAATCAGCATCTATCTAAATATGATATTTATAACTTCATACCAGAGGTCCAGGAGGTCCTTGCTGCCCGGAAGGTCCTGGAGAGCCTTGTTCACCCTGGGATTTAAAAAAAACAAAACAAAACAAATCTTGTACTCAGAATCAACAAGAATGTTATATCAGGGATAAAGAAAATAAAAGCCAACTAGTCACTACAGAGAACGTCCCTCAAGTTTTATATTTAGCTCCCTGTCAATAGTGCTTTTTGTCAAGGGTGCTGCTATGAATATCAATGAATATCATTCAGTTGGACCGGATGGCTGTATTCTGTCAAACCCATGCGGTGTGTCTTGAAACCTTCTTTGACAGGGAAAAGAGTGCTAGACAGACAGTCGGTCTTAGGGTGAAGAACGCATTATAATCTCACCACAGTTGTTTCATTCAACTATTTCCTGCTGAACTGCTCAAAACACTCAGGAGGGTCTGTTCACACTGAACTATTTTGAACCAGATGCTTATTTTAACCTGCCGAAATAGTGTCTTTTTGGCATAGGAGAGAGCAGTGCATATAATATAGTCTAGTGGGCCTGCTGAGAAGGCCCAGGCTGTGTCTGCGAAGGAAGAGATGCGAATGACTGAAAGAGGGCCTAATACTAAATGACATTACATTACTAGATACTTTTATCCAAAGCACCTTACAAAAAGGGGACATAGAGAGCGACATTCAAAGTGTTGGAAGGTACAGAGGAGAGGACAGTAATATTCAAGTCATGAAGAACACATGCTCAGTAATACACAATGAGTCAGTTGTGGAGTGCAGAGTATGTAGTATGAACAATCAAGTTGGTTAATAGCATACCACTGATCCAGGAAGTCCCCTCAGTCCCTCTGTTCCTGGTTTTCCTGGCTGACCCTGAGGTCCCACTGCCCCTGTCTTTCCTGGTGGTCCCTTTGCTCCGTTGTCACCCTGTAGGAGAAATAAAAATCAAAAAGAGCACCACATAAATCGGCGTGTCTCCTTTAGAGGCGAACTAATGTAGCCCTGTGGCCAACACTGGTACTGCAATCAAATTCCAAATAATTGTGATGTGGGTCAAAAGATAAAACAGTAAATGATTTGTTCATTAAGTTTTTGTTAATTTAATTGACAGGGAAATAGTGTCTGTTCTAATGTCAGTGATTTTTTTTTTTTTGCTTCAACACATATTCTTAATGAGTGCTGAAACATTAGGACCATTTTATATTTCATTTATGGACATTTCCTACACATAGAAAGCCTATTTCTTACACATCTTCAGGGAAGGATGATTTCTAGTGCAGTGCATGGCTACGTACCTTGGCACCCTTCTCTCCCTGACGGCCCTCAGGTCCTCTTGTTCCGGCGGGACCCTGTCCATTACACAAGACCAGGCACAACATTAGCAGTTTTAAAAAATAAAAATATTTTTTGAAAAAAAATGGGTCCTTCGCCTCTATTATGAGGAACAGTACAGTGAAGGCGACAGGAAATGACTTGGAGAGAGAGACAGGGAAGGGTCAAAACCCGAGTCAGCCGCGTAACAGTCGAGTGCCCTACCGTTAGAGCCACGGTAGGGCCAACATTAACACATTTATCCAAAAATGATATTAGGACATTGTATATTTCATGTAATATTAGTACATATATTACACATACATACCCTCTTTCCAGGAGGTCCGGGTGGTCCATTCTCGCCAGAAGGTCCGGGAGAGCCCTATACATACATATATATAAGGCGAAATAGAAAGATTCATAGAAAAAAACAGTTATTACATACTAATTGAATGAATGCAAAATGGTGTTCATTTCATTACGAACATTACGAAACAGCCTTGGTTCAGTTTCTTCAACTTTGGAAGTAAGTGCAAGAATACACTGACACACTGAAAACATACAATAGGAAGGCTGCCCTTAACTTTTAATTATTATTCAAATGATCTCTGCACCTGCATACTTTGGTGTAGCATTGTTGTGTCCATTACACAGTGGTGGACGCCATCCATATTGTCATTTAGGCAAATTAGAAATTGATATTCAAAAGAGCGTTGACAGGTCCAAACAGTGCAGTGTCAAATAAATCAGCCGCCACCAACAGTGACAAAACAAAAGGATTTAAAAACCCCTTAACACATGGCTTTATAAATTTGTTGTTACCAGTATGGTAATGACCAAGTCGTGGTGCATTACTAAAGGGCCTGTGTCGTGTAATAGTATTGTAGTGCTATGGTAGTTACATTTCAATGACTATTACAGCGTGCCACTGGAGGTACGGCGCGCATTAAGGGGCTACAAAATAGGACATACAGTATTGTCACATCAGGGGTGAAGTCATGAAAAGAAAAGCAGCATGGCTGTACTTCACACACTAATTTTGGGTATCACTTTATTTCAATGGTTCACTATTACAGTGGATCTACCACATTCGGTACAGTGTAATAACCAGTGTAACAATATTCAATATCACGTAATACCAGTGTAATACCGTGTACCAACCCTGATAATGCTCAGCTTATTACGAGAGCAGAAATGGGCCAGTTCTACCCCTGGATACTAGGGGACCTTAGACAATCAATGGCAATACTGTTGTTCAGGGGTGCATTTCTGGAAAGCGTAGCAGTTAGCAACCTCTGCAGTTGCCAATGGGAATTGCATTGCAACCAACACAGTAGCTAACATAGTTAGCAACTACGCTTTCAAGAAATGCACCCCTGACTTGCCCAACAGCTCAGGCTGTCTGCCTCTGAACGTACTGCAAAGGTAACCATGGCAACTCACAAAAGGAAAAGTGTAGTTTTGACAAAGATTTTTGAAATGAAAAAAAAAAATCAGTGTGATGTTACAGTAGTTACTCACAGCTTCTCCTTGTTCGCCGTCCTCTCCTCTCTCTCCCTTTGCTCCATCGGCTCCCTATAACACACACATAAATGCAAATTAATAAGATGGTTAACCCATTGATGCTGGATGCTGAGTATATGATGTATTGACCTAGGTGCCCAGAGCTGCATAGGCGCAGCATTCAGGCTCATGAGATTTGAGATTTTTTCATTTAAAATTTGGTTATGTTAGAGCTGAATAAACACATTCTGATGCAAGAAGGGGGGGATCCTAGCTTTTAAAGGCAATTTCATGTGCTTCAGAGGCTGAGATATTTAGGTATTTATTGGTTGGGGGATTGGCTGGGGGCAGATTTCTCAAAAAATGGCTTAGACGTCTAGCAGGTGTTTTTTGCAGGTTCCTTAGGCTAAAATGGGTTAAGATGGTTATTACTTGTTACTTATTGACTCTACATATAACAAGTCTGCCAATTGGCAATATTCTGTAGTGCAAGTTGGCTTGTCTGCTGATGAGTCTCTGCTGTTCAGACAGTGAAGGCCCACAGTGGAATTACATCTGTGAACCATCTAAAAGCTACTTAGTGTGGCTGAATAGGCTATGACTTATAAATACAGTAGGAGACTGTCTGCTTCAGGTGTGGTGACCATCACTTACAGCGTACAGAGTACAGCAAAGCAATGACTGACATTGTCATTTGGCATATGGCAATCATTTCAACCCGTTAAGACACAGCATTATAAATTTGCTGTTACCAGAATGGCAATGACCAAGTCTTAGTGCATGACTAAAGGCCCTGTGTTGTCATTGTAATGTAGTACTATGGTAGTTAACTTTTTAATGACTAGTACAGTGTTCCACTGGTGGAACGGCATGCATTATGGGGCTACAATGTCTAATGGGAAATGACGAGTGACGAGATGAAACGACAGGTGTTCACTTACTCTTGGTCCAAGCTCACCAGGGGGACCAGGATCGCCAGGGAAACCAACAGGGCCCTGTAAACAACACACACATTTCACACGTCATATCTCAAACCGTGTCTTCTGATTGGGTAGTTGCAGGCAGTGATTGACAGACGTGCCGTTGTCTACTCACAGGGTTGCCTTTAGGTCCGTCGTCTCCCGTGGGTCCTCTTCCGCCAGAGGGTCCAGCCGTTCCGGGTTGTCCCGACTCGCCCTTCTCACCGCGCTCTCCACGAGGCCCCTGTCATTGGACAATTCGGCTGTCAGTCAAAGTCATAGTCCAACACCAAATGGATGTATGTAAGTTCGCTGTAGGTGTAGGTTTAATGTAATGAGAGCAGTGTGATTGTTACGGTACCTTCTTTCCTGGTTCGCCTCCAATTCCAGGTGGACCGGACTCGCCAGGCTCTCCCTGTCAGAGGAAGATATGTTGTTAGCCACTAAGGTGTAAGTTTGGCTTGGAAAGTGATGAGGCCATTACAATGGAAAATTGTCCGTGTATGCTATTTGCTGCATCATACACATGTATTTATGAAAAAGTGTGAGGACAAGCTATATTGATCTCAAAAGTGGTACAGTATGGACATGTCGCCACCATCAACGCCTTAAATGACGCCCATGGTTAGACAGGCCAGCATGATCTGAAACAGCTGGAAGAATTACTGTAATTTAACAGTTACTGCAATTCAAATTAAATAATACAAATACTGTACCTTCTCTCCTGCAGGACCTGGGTTTCCGATACCTCCTGGAGGACCTTGAGGACCCTAATGAAGACAAGCAAAAATATTATTGATCACATTTTTAATGACGGCATCCAATTGGTCATTCACAGCTCATCATTGTACACAGAATATCCAACATCCAACAAGGCTTCATCTAAAGATGCGCAAACATTCTGCAACATGCCTATCCTGAAACCAGCTCCACGCTATGATAACAATATCTATTCAAACTGTGTAGTAAGATGTGACTACAAATAGATCTAGTCTTGACTGAAACCTAGTTAGCTACAACTTGACTGCAACCAACCAGAGCCAACGGCACTCTACGTTAGCCAAAACAATGGACTAGAGTGCTTTCGCCATGACGATAACTGGATGATAAGAGATGGAGAAACAGACTTACATCAGCACCGTTGGGACCAGCAGGGCCACGGGGTCCTGGAGGACCAGGAGGTCCCTGGGAAGGAAACGCAAGGAAGAGTAAAGTTAGTCGAGACCAGCTCGATCGATCGATAGATCGATAGATCGATAGATCGATAGATAGATAGATAGATAGATAGATAGATAGATAGATAGATAGATAGATAGACAGATAGACAGATAGACAGATAGACAGATAGATAGATAGATAGATAGATAGATAGATAGATAGATAGATAGATAGATAGATAGATAGATAGATAGATAGATAGATAGATAGCATGTATTGTCCCCAAGGGAAATTCACTCTCACAACCATCATAACTTGGCATAGTCAACATATAACAATACAAGACAGACACGAAGTCATCAAACACCATTGGACATTGAGATACTAAACATAAGACACGTACACTCAGACATTTTCAGACAAACCAAGGCACAACACTGATGACATTCACTCATTCATATCCTTCCTCCCTCCCTTCCTTCCTTCATTCATTCATTTATTCATTCATGTATTGATGACATTCACCATTCATATCACTTTATAACTGCCACCTGATGGTCAATCAATAGCCATTGTTGCTAGTCTGGGGTCATTTTTTTCTGACAGTGCCGTTGCTAACAAAGTTAACAACTTACTTGGTCGCAATGCAATTTACTAAGTTGCTAACTAGTTAGCAACAACGCTATCAAGAAACAGGGGCTGAATAGCACTGTATTGTTGCCAATATGAGATCCTTGTGATGCACATATACAGTAGGAGGACTCTGGTTATGATTTGCTGTACCTTCACATGGTTATGAATCACAAGTGGCGACTCACCATTGGGCCAACGTCTCCCGTCTCTCCCTTCTCTCCTGAAACGCCGGGCAATCCCTAAAACCGAAGAACGCATTAGTACAGCTCTGAATGCAGACCTGCAACTTTCCTGAATAGTCACAGACATGCATCGCATTACACTACATTACACTTACAGTTGATACAATTGCAACTTACAGTTATTATTAAGTACAGGGTATTGGTTACAGTTCCTGGAGCAGTGTGGGGTTAGGTGTCTTGCTCATGGGCACCTCAGCCATGGAGTAACATAGGGAGTGGAAGGGTGGGATTCAAACCCACAAACGTCTGATCTAAAGTCCATCTCCTTAACCACTAGACCACGGCTTCCCACACCGCATTGCATGGTGATCGAGCCAGTTTTTTCCGGAACCTTCTGTACCTGAAGACCGATGGGACCTGGAGGCCCTGGGAATCCTCTTGTTCCTTCGTCTCCCTTGGATCCAAAGATACCCTGTTGACCCCGCGCTCCAGTCTCCCCATCTGCTCCCTATACAATACAATACAACACAATATGATACAGTACAATACATTACAATACAATAACATAAAAATACAATACAACACAATATGATACAGTACAATACATTACAATACAATAACATAAAAATACAATACAGTACAATGTACAGAAACAGTAATTGACTTGTACCACATGTCATTTTGAGAGAACTTGGGTATCAATGTCCTCACTATTCTCAAAGGGTTCACATTAACATTCCTCAGCTGAAGCAGTTTGGGAAATAAATATACTGTAATATTCAGCCATTGTTACCCACTACATTCAAGGTTACAGAAAATATGAACGTTCCAAGCAATCATAGAAGGCACTAAGTTGTTGATTTGGGTCATACGTACAGCGGCACCGGGCTGGCCAACTGGACCAATTGATCCTGGTGGACCAGGAGGACCCTGTAGAATAAACAAAACAAAACAGATGATTACAAATAAGAAACAACAGGGAAGACTGATTTCACAAGACTTGAGAGAGTTTAAAAAACCCAAAGCCAAGGCTGGGGTTACTTACATGTTCTCCCTTGCCTCCCTTAGCGCCCTTCTGACCATGCTCTCCAACTTCTCCCTGTTTGGAAAACAGGAAGTGTCATGAAACCACCAAAAGAACTCAAAAAACATCAATCTGTCTTGAACCACAAAGGGTCTTTCAAGTCCATCATGTTAACAGCATCAGCAGAGTTATTGGGGTCACTATTATCAATAACAATGATTCTCTTTGAGAGTAATAAGTTCTTGAATCTTGATTCTTGAATCTTGACTCTTGAATCACTAGCCTTGTCTCCGTCCTCTCCGGTAACTCCTGGTGGTCCTGCGGGGCCGGGGAGACCCACTGCGCCTTGCAGTCCATCACGACCAGCTGGCCCCATTGGTCCTTTCTCTCCCTGTCAGGGGAAGGGAAAGAAGATGGTACCAGATAAGCGTGAAGACGGGATCACATTGTACTGGAATGACAATAGCAACAAGCACATTCAGCAATTATTTGTGCTGTTAAGTAGTTGACCAAGTAGATTTTGAAATAGTGGTACTTCCAATGTATACAAAAGAATACGCTTGTAAGAAGCAGAGCTGTTCTGTGGAGCATATAGGAAATGATGTCGACAGCTAAGTAACTGTACCATAGTGCAGACAAAGCATGAACAAACAATGCTGACTAATTTTGCGCAAAAACACCAACTTACGGGCACTCCCTTCTCTCCAGCAGTTCCTGGTGGTCCCTGAGGTCCAGGTCTTCCTGGGGGTCCGATGGGGCCTGCACCGCCAGCTGAGCCCCTCTCGCCTGAAGATCCCTACAGTAGCGCATGTACAGTTGGTAATGTGAGTACCACTCATTTGTGCCCATGAGCACTGGGATTATACACAAGAACTTCAAATAAATTCCAGTCATAAACCATTATAGTATCAATTTGTTGATTGAGCTTCTGAAAGACTTACGGCAGGGCCAGGAGGACCAGCTGGGCCTTCACTTCCTTTGAGTCCAGGGCCTCCCTACAAAAGAACAACAAGCTTGATGAGACCAATGATAACACTTTTAAAGTCAAAATATCTGAAACTGTCCAATGATGTAGGCTAAAAATTATCCAATATTTATTCTGATGTGTTACAGGTATCTGGTCAATAAATGACCGAATCTGATCTCATAACACAAAAGTGTGGCTGGGATAGCATCACAAATTTACACAATGTTAGCACCTAGCAAGCATTAGCAAGTTTCAAAGCTATTCTACAGGTAGACGGCCGACTTACAGGGGTTCCTGGAAGTCCTCTCTCTCCGGGGAATCCTCTCAGTCCCGGGGGTCCGTCTTTTCCAGGTCCGCCAGGGGGACCGGGGTCTCCCTTGGTTCCCTCCTTCCCAGAGGGGCCAGCCAATCCCTGCTCTCCTGGAGGTCCAGGGGGGCCGGAGTGTCCGCGCTCACCCAATGGGCCGGTCTCGCCTGCAGGACCCTGTGATGATGAGAAATAAAGACAACAGCTCAACAAATAGCTGAAGTAGCTGCTGTATGTAAGACGTCTGTCCCAAGATATCTTGAAGTTAACCCAACCCAACTAGTTGGCAGATATCGAGAAAATATCAAAGAATCATCTAGTAGACAAAGATCATTCAGATTTAGATCATTCAGATCCGTCCAGATTTTGTAAGTGTGGTTTTTAATCCACAGACTGCGGAATCTGTTTCAATATCGGCTGACTCGTTAAATAAATTCATTAACTTGAGGATATTTCACAAGTGTTCACATTTATTTTAATATGATTGATAATAACAGCAAACTCACAATAATTGCACTTCAATTGTAATGTACAGCCTACCAGATCTGTTCATGTTTTGTATGTTTTCTTGATATTCCTACCACGAGAGAGTGCATCATGTTTTACAATTACATGGTTAATATTATTGCATTGTAGTACCATTTTTGACCACAATGACCTACATGTAACCTGGGCCCATCCATACTTCCCGTACATATCAAAAAGAAGAAAAGAAAAAAGTGACAATGTCGGTGTGTCCTGCTACATCAAAGAGCCAGGCTTGATGGCAAGACAGTCAGCACACATCCACAACTCTAGTGATGGTCTTTCCATCACACTGCCTTCCCCCTCACCTGTACGCTTCACACACTCATGGTGTCCCTCACTCATGCTTCTCCAGTGTGCCCCATCATCTGTGCCTCAACCATCACTGGGGTTCCTTGCACTGGGGATAGCCATCCTAACATGGCATAATGGCTCACATATAATGGGTACGCTTCTGATTTAGGCATCCCACTTCTGACACCATTCGTAGGGAATGGAAGTAGAGTTGGACCTTCTGGATTGCCAAACTGGGGCTATGACCACTAAACCAAAGAGCTAGGCTTGTTGGCGTGACTGTCAGTCCATACCCACAACTCCAGTGATGGTCACTCCATCATGAACATAAAGCATTTCTAACGGCATGGTTGAGGCAGGTTCAAGTCGAGAATGCATTGATGCATTGATTGCCATTGGCCCGACTGCTTGCTCAGTTAGTAGTGGTGTCAACAATGATCGATTCGGCGATGCAATCCAATGCGGGGCATGGCCGATCCAGAATTGATCCGGCAATTTCCAGAATCGATCCGGCAGTTTCAATTACTTCCATGTATATTTCGGGAGCAAATGAATGTTAAATTAAATAAAAGCACTTCAAAACATTGCAAGACTGATACAGACTGATACAGAAAACAGCCAATAAACTGTTGCTCAGTATCTGACTACTTGTATTGCCTCATCATGACTGATTAAACATTTGCTTTGCTTTCAGTAGAAATGTAATGCATTGCAATGCATTGTAGAATTGAATCGGATCGGTTCGCATAGAATCGAATCCAATAGCTACCTTCCGAATTGTGATCCAATCTGATCGTGTGGGCAGTGACGTAACAGCAGAGGGCAGTCTGCACTTCACAAACTGGTGCGTCACAAGTGAGGACTAAGTTCAAGATGGGAAGAAAGTCACCGGAGCATCTTCAGATGTGGAAAGTCTTTTTCTGCTTTATCAGGAGCAGTGCCAAGACTTTATTAGGAGCAGTGCCAACGTTTCAACACTGTTACGTCTTCAACACAAAAGGGGTTCCACGCACTTCTGTTTTTACATCTGGTCTGTACATCTGGTCTCTTCTCTCTCCTCAGTACTCATGGACTCTGATGAAAATGGTTTTCCATCGAAACATTAGTCCCTAAGATGTTGTGCACTTGAATTAAAAAGAAAAGCATCCCATCTGAGCTGCTCAGGTGTCTTCTCTTCGTTCATTGTTACGTCTTCCTCAGAGTCAAGGTGTGATTCTGATCCAGCTTTGAGTAGTCAGTGGCATACAGCAACATCTGATGACCCCGCCACCTGGGAAGTCCCAGGATGCAGCAGCTTGACCAGACTAGCAGCTCAGAAAAAACTTTGTAGTCATGACACCTTTAAACAATGGCATCATTATTGAGATCCTGATGAGAGGACTTTTTTATTCTGGCATTGAGAAGGGAGATCATCAATTAACACCCAAGGGTAGGATTTGGTTTAAAGATTAACTGTGCAGAAAAGTAAGTATTGCAGCCAAAGATATCTGTAGATGTAGATCATTAGATATCACGTTCAACCATTTGGTTTTGGAAGCCTTGGGTGCAGCCATCTTGGCATATATTGCCAATGTTTTTTCACACTGTCAGCAAAAAAATGGAAAAGATGTCATTGTACCGCCACCTACAAGATTATTTTGTGTAACACCCTGTCGCCTATTGATGTTCATACCAGCAGAGTTCCCAGTGAACTAAGATGCCTAAGGTCATCCAGTAGAAGCTGTTCCCTCCTACAAACACCTAGGTGTCCACCTAGACAACAAACTGGACTGGAGGGAAAACAGAAGGGTGATTTCTAAGAAGGCCCAGTCAAGACTTTTCATTTTAAGGAAATTGAGGTCCTTTGACTTGGGGAGGCTTACTTTAAACACATTTTATCATGGGATTGTGGCAAGTGTTTTATTCTATGCTGTTGTGTGCTGGGGTGGAGGGATGTCACTTGAGGACAGGAACAGGCTGAATAAGCTCATCAGGAAAGCGGGGTCCACCACGGGTGTATGTTTTAATTCGGTGGAGCAGATTTTAGCGGAGAGGACATTGAGGAAGATGAAAAGTGTACTGAGCATGGACGACCACCCATTGTTCAGCTTGATCACAAAAAGTGGCAGAAGTCAAAGGCTCCTCCTACCTAGATGCTCCACCGAAAGGTTTAGAAGATCTTTTATTCCTGCAGCTATCATAATTTTTAACAACAGCTGCTGAGTGACCTTTTAATGGTTTTATAATGTTGTTGAGATTCTTTGTGTGTTTTTATGATGGACTGTTTTTTTTTCTTTTCTTAGCTCTTATTTATTATGTATTTGTCCTGTCTTCCTATTATGTGTTGTGTGTATGACCAGGTGGCACTCAATTTCCACCTTGGGGATTAATAAAGTCTCTCTCTCTTTCTCTCTCTCTCTCTCTCTCTCTCTCTCTCTCTCTCTCTCTCTCTCTCTCTCTCTCTCTCTCTCTCTGCCTGGTCTCGATAAAGGGAGTCACTTGGTCTGAGGTAGTCCACACAACATCTAACGTACAGTATATCAATGAATGATTTCTATGACTGGTAGATTTCCATGGAGCATTGCTCACATGTTCACATACTGTAAGCCTATTAATTTAAAACACATCAAAAATATGTTAAACTCCCTCTGATGATGGTGACTTTGGTGACTCCAATCTGACGGTGGTGACAGGGGGTAGCTTGTTCTAAACTTGTTGTTTGCAGTTCTGAATAACTATTTCAGCATGTTCTTCTGTTTGATGACAATATTGTTACATTATATCTGTGAGTTTTTCTTTTTTTTAATCAATCAAAATGATTATGTCCATGCTTAGGACAGCAGGTTTTATAGAAGGGTGGAAAGTGCAACGTGATAAAACATAATACAATTCCAATTAAACCTTTAAAACAAATGAGGGGTTTCTTTGCAAAATGTTTACGCCATTTTTTTTACTTTTGCATTTTATTATTGGAAATGACTGTTCAAAAGTCATTTCATCTATATGTGAATTCTTGCTAGTCAAATATTTTGAGAACATATAAAACCTAAAACGCATTTTGTAATGCAATGCAATGCCCAATTCAAAAATGTCAAATTCCCAAAATGTTCCAAAATGGATATAAGTCATTTAGCAACAAAGCTCTTTAAAGTTACATGGTAGGTGAAACAGACCCCGTGGTCATTACCTGGACTTTTTTCTCACATTAACTGTCAACTTTAAGGTGTCAGTATTAAGCTATATGAACACTAGAGCTGTTGGTTTGTAACATTTGGCTTCGAGCATTTTCATCTTGTGAGCGTAGTTCCCTCACTCAGGTGCTGATTTTAACAACAGGACCACCAGAAAATGGAGTCTGGAGTATTAGTTTGACTTTTGTCATTTGAATATGAATTCTATTCGTGCTAAAACTAGCAAGTACCTACTGTACAATTGATGGCCAATTCCTAACCAATATTGTTAGATCCTAAAAACCTTAAACACCCTAAAACATGCTGGATCATGGTAATAAACGTGACAAAAAGCCTTACCTGAGGCCCAACAACTCCAGGGGGACCGGGAGGCCCAGTCTTGCCTTGGAATCCCTATGAGGAAAAACAATCAGCTAGTTCAACAATCATATTATTGCATACTTATTATCATTGAGTATGCTCTCTTATCAAGATTTCGACAAGTCAATAATAAGATAACATGATGGTCAAGTACTATTCAGGTGTAAGATATGAGATGTGTAGCCCAGGCGCAGTTCGTTCACATAGACAAATACTTTGGCTCCAACAGATTTTAGGTCTCTATATGGGTCAAAGATTTTTTATTTGGCTCAGATGTCAGGTGGCGCAACGGCATCTAATGCACATAAATTAATTACTCATTGGTGGTTGATATGCTGCAATGAATATGCTTCTTAGATAGTCCACTAAAAAAAAAAAAACATACAATAGTGCCACTGGCTGTCTTTGCGCCACCCTGACATGCGATACCGCTGAGCTGAAACATCCCTGACCCTTATACATTAAGCATACTGTATGAATATGGTCCTGCTAATTACAGTGGGTTAGTGCTGTTGGACTTACCACTTCGCCTCTCTGTCCAGGGTGTCCGGGCAGTCCATCTTTCCCTGGTGGTCCCTTTGATAGTTTGAGGGAAGAAATACATGTCAAAACACGACAGCATACTTATTCAACTGGACAAACTGCATTCATGCAATATATTATCACTTACGGGAGGTCCCTTTGGCCCAGGGAATCCGTTTGCTCCTTGAGGTCCAGGAAGTCCCTAAGAACAATGACATAATAGCAATTAAAAACAATGATGTTTTATATAATGTTTCGTAATGTCTGATGAATAATTAAAGGCTTCAATTAAAGGCTTAAAGTATTGTGTCTGGTATCAAATATCAGGCGTCTTCTATCAGACATCAGGTGGATTCCAAACGGGGAAAGTCGCTGTCCTTCCAATGAGCTAACTGGACATCGAGTCATCAAGTCTAAATCCAAACGAAAAATTGTTTTATTTCCTCCTTTGACAGTTGACTGAATTTGTGGGCGTAACAGGGATATTTGAGGGCAACATCAGATGCTGACTTGGTGCTGCCTGCTACCCAAAATGCTGTGCACCACCTCCCTCTCAACGGGGAACCTGAAAACAAACATGGCTGCCATCCAAGCTACCACCTTATAATGCTCTTTATTCTGACACCCGTGTAATTAATTATTGAGAGCCGAAGCGACAAATCAACATTGTAGTATCTAAATATGATGTCGCTTAAAAAAGCCTATTTTACGATTCTGTCGTCTGGCGGCCTTTCACCACTCACCTAGCCTATGTAAGCTAAGCGCTAACGTAATAAACCCCATAGAATAGAACCCGCCATAGAATCGGTGTAACATCAAATGCGCAGGGAAGCACTCTCGTTAGTGCCATTCGGAACGACCGCCTCATCAGATAACTTCACGACGGAATTCATATCTGATCAGACACCTATTTATGTAGGGAGGGAGTCATTGAGCCACTGCTTTCCATTTGGAATCCACCCATCATGTCTGGGAACAGTTGTCTTGTAACAGGTATCGTGTGCAGGCATCAAGTCTGGTAACAGGTGTCCTCAATGATTGACAGGTGTGATTGACAGGTGTAATTGACAGGCGTCTGATCACTCACCCTCTCTCCTAGAGGTCCGGGAGGCCCATCACTTCCTGACGATCCCTGCAAAAATGGAAACATCAATTAAAGACAGGTATAGCTGACAGGTATAGCCAGGGGGTGTTCACTCACGGAACTAGCTACTAGCCACAACTGGCAAACCCTAATCCCAACCTAAGTGCAAAATGAATGGGTGTCAATGGAGTTTTCTACTACAGTATTATAATTTTTGTGATTTTTTAAATAATTTTTTGCCCTGAAATATTAACATTCAATTCGAAGCTATAAATAATAAGACCTCATTTGAGTATCGTTTCGATCATTTTGTGCCACTAGATTATTATATACTGGTTATACTGGATATACAAAGCTCAATTTATTCAGGCCAAACCCATAAACATTAGCGGGATGCTAGCGAGTACAGGTCGAAATCTGTGCTGAAAAACTAAACACCTGAAACATTTGACAATACAGCCTTATTAAGCACCAGCCATAATGCTTACCAGGAATATTTTGTTGATGAGATTTGTGACTGGAAATTGCAGTAGCAATGTATTTAGCATATGGGCTCCCTTTTCCATTCCATACATTTTCCCACATGAAGGACTTACCAACGCTCGCCAACTAGTGGACACTCAATAGGAACTGCAGTATGCATGCAAAGCTAACTGGCTACAATGGGAACCAATCAGACTGAATCTTCTCCCTGGTTCTAATTTCTCTGGTATAGCTGACCTGAGCTCAGGTGTGGACACAATTATATGTCAGACAGGTTTCACTGACCTAAGCTCAGGTGTATCAATGAAGCCTTTCTTAGTCCTTCTAAAAATCAATTAAGACAGTTATAGCTGACCTAAGCTCAGGTGTGGAAAAACAATTAAGACAGGTATAGCTGACCTAATCTCAAGTTTGGGAAGAGGGGTCCCTATTCCACCCCTGATTGTTGAAAACTGCTGTCACTCAAAAAATGCGCTCACGTGGTTGGATGCTTAGCATCTTGGTCCCTCCTCACAGCACAAATGTTTGTAAATGTGAAACCTATCTATAGCTGACCTAAGCTCAGGTGTATCAATGAAGCCTTTCTTGGTCCTTGTGAAAATCCTATAGTAGCTCACGTGAGCTTGTGTGTATCAATAAAGCCTTTTTGGTGCATGATTGACAATCTAATGCCACTCACCTTAGCGCCAAGCTTTCCAGTTGAGCCACGGGGACCTCTCTGGCCTCTGGGTCCCTGGAGGAGACGTGACAATGACACATAACATGAGCCACTTGAAACTGATCGATTGATTGCTTAGTTGATTGCTTAATTGCTTGCTTGATTGATTGATTGATTTACATTACATAACTTGTACGATTGGATTGATTGATTGAACAAATCAATGAATCAATGAATCAATCGATCAATCAATCACACAATTAAACAATCAATTAAGTTATCAGTTAAACAGTTAATCAATCCATAATTGATTCAATTGTTAATTGATTAAAGGAGCTAACAGACCTCTGGACCTCTGAACAAATTCCTGCAGACTTATTTAGATTATTTACACGTCTAGAGAACATCTAGAGAAATGTGACACCTACAGTATTCAGCAGCTCGATGGACGTAAATTAAATTTAACTTCATAATTTTGACAATATTCATACATTTCATCATCAATTAAATAATTATTCATTGTGTTTTAATGTAAAAAAAAATGTGCATTTAAGTACAGTAAATGACTTACAGTTGGTCCTCTCTGTCCTCTAGGTCCAGCCTTTCCAATGATGCCCTACAGAAAACAAAAAAAAACATGAATACAGTGACATGTGCCAGTGACGCTTCCCCTATTGACTCTGCCCTGATGAAGGCCACACCTTGGCCGAAACATGTTGGCATTTTTAACTTTTCTGTTATGATTTAGCCATTTAATAAAGCTATTTTAACTTTTTTGGGAAGAGTGCCTTGGATACTTCAACTCTACTGCTTTCAATTTTTTACCAAAGACCACCTTCGCACTACCAACTCAAAACGCTGTACACTACTCCTCCAAACTTATCCTATTGTTACAGTGACATGTGCCTCAGAGAAGGCTGAGTATACAGTAAATATAGTTTCAGACAAAGGCATATCTCAGGAGATGTTTGTCTCAGCATTTGTATGTATCTAAGGCAAACAGCACTTCATGGCACTCTGTTTAGTTGGTACTTCTGCAGCATTCTACGCCGAATTCTATTTTCATTTTGAGTTCCACATTTGTCTTTCCAATTTCACTTGCGACTTACCCTTCCTCCTTTCTCGCCGTTGGTACCAGGGAATCCTGGGAAACCGAGAGATCCCTGTGGATATATAACATACAAAGTTATGCAAATGAACACTTGCTGTCTTCTCCGTAAGTAAGTTGTAGTTTATTGGTAACTTACCTTGATTCCTTGTCTTCCAGGATATCCAGGCAGACCAGGAACACCAAGTTTACCCTACAATTATCACAGCGATAAATCAACGATGTTACATTACAGTTAACAGAACAGACAATTAATGTGTTGTCGATGCAGAACAGGGGTGCATTTCTGGAAAGCGTAGTTGCTAACTAGGTTAGCGACTTTTTTGGTTGCAATGGAATTTCCCATTGACAACTATCTAAGTTGCTAGCAAGCTAACAACTACACTTTCGAGAAACACACCCCAGTATTGTTCAGGAACCCAACAAACATTACTGCACAATACAAACACACACAAAAAGCAGAAGAATCTAGATATGTAGGATTATTTTTCTTGATCTACATACCTTCTCTCCAACCAGACCAAGTGGGCCGATCTCGCCAGGGGGTCCGACACGACCCTTTGGCCCCTCAGAACCGTCCTCTCCCCTCGGTCCAGGAACTCCCAGCTCTCCCTACCAATACAGAATGATGCACCATTAAGTGCATTTTGTTTTTTGAACAAACGCCCCCTTGGCCTCATCACAAGCATTCCAACGCCCCATTGACCTCATCATAAGCATGACAATGCCCCCTTAGTATTCAAAAGTTAAATAGACTAATGCCCCCCAATGGCAACTAAGCACCGCCCCCACTCAGCTGTATCCCTCTCAACACCCCCCTAGGGCTCCCCAACGCCCCCTGGGAGCGGTAGCGCCTCCGTTGAGAAACACTAAGTTAGTGAATCATACATTTTATGAATGCTGTTCACAGATAATTGTTATTTGCGTGCAATGACAAGGGAATCTACGTATACAGTGCTATGCCAATTGGTTTGTCATTCCATTTATCCATCAGAAAGCTGTTTGAGACATCGGACAATACCTGGGAATATTGTTTCGTCATGTACAGTACTTAAGAAAAAAATGACACTTACTCTCTCTCCTTTGACTCCAAAGTCTCCTTTGATTCCTGGGAAGCCATCTTCACCCTATAATCACAGAGTGATGTCATTAACATACAGTCAAACTTAAAGGCTAACTGTATGCGGAAACCACAGCAAATTATATATCCTATAAAATCAGAGAGGATAAAAAAGAAATGTAGCACATACTACAGATAGGTATCACCATATTTGCTTTCATAAACAGTAGGGAATAATTTAGTAAGCTTGCGTGGGCAAACAGAAGGCGAACGACTTGTGCATGAGCCTCAAGCATACAATAGCATTTTCCCTGCGAAAATGCAGTCTACGCAGTTGTTTTTACGATTCAATACAATTCCTTCAAAACAATACAATATTTTCAATTCTTAAAACACATTTTGAAAGTGTCATCATGCATTGATATTGACTCACCTTCTCCCCCTTGTGTCCCTTCAGTCCACGGATACCTTGCTCACCCTATGATGTAGGAGTGAGAACTTCATTTGTCAATGACATACTACCACATATACTACAGGCAGAGTATTACATGTAGGACACTGCTAAACTAGGTAAACAATGCCAATGAGCTATGCAGATGTTATAAAAGAGATCCTTGGTTTGGGACAAAGTGTTATTAGATGTAGAGTCGGTACACATCATTTATTACTGATGAACTGCTAATCAAGATAAATCATTGTGATCTTGGCATGGATAGTCCTTCTACAACAACACAGTGTTATGGGACAATATAATATCTCTGATACTGATACCCTTTACCATATCTTGACATAAAAATGCCATTATTGACACAGATAATTCTTTGCTTTGTTGATTACTTATTACTATTGACTTACCTTGATTCCACGAGGGCCAGGGTAACCAATAGGACCCTGAGGCCCGCTTGGTCCCTACAAGACAATATTAGAAAGACAAATAAACAATGTAAATAATAATACAAAGTAAACAAAAAATTATGTAAATAAACCAATATTAGAAATCAATACAAAGAACATTAGCACACATTATTATTATTAGAGAGCAAGGCCCGTTTATAGTAATCTCTAAGTCCTGTTTCATTATTATTATTATTAAGCGGGCTTGCGGAGCAAGGACCATGCAGAGCATGGCCCTTGCAGAGCAAGGCCCGTTTATAGTAATCTCTAAGTCCTGTTTCATTATTGGTCTTGTGCAGGGCAGCAGTAAAATAGAAAATGGATCTCCTCCTAGGCCTTTCGAGATAGAGACACCGTTCAAACACTAAAACGACCGGCTCGGCTTGGAGATCGCGTATAGTTATAGGCTTCTCCGTGTCTCTTGTCGTTTTCCCGTTTTTGGCGATTTTGTTAAAGCCTGGGTCCCCATTGGAAACAGTGGTGGAACCTCCATGAACCAAGGTTCCGCCACTCTAGAGATTAGAGTGTAGGAGGCTTTTTCGGTCATAAAACATCAACACTTTCACCTAGAAGTTTAGTTGATGCGTTGTTAGCGAGCTCTATGGGATGTCTCCAAATTGTCAAAGTTTCATCTCCCAAATCCCAATACTTTTTAAATGGCAGGTTTGTAAAAAAAAACAGGCCTGGCTCTATGGAGAATCCCAGTCTTTCGAAAAGGGCATTTTTCAAGAGATCAGCGCATGTCCCACACGGAGGTCCATTTGTGCCTGAAAAATTTAACCTATAAACTTCATTCAAAGACTGTTAGAGAGATCACAAGCATGACTCCGATCTGTGAAAAGGACACGTGCCAACTCCTTTTAGTTTTTTTTACAACGATGTTGTAAAGACAAAAAACTCATTCTCATTTTCTCCCCAGTTTAGAGCTCAATACTAACTGTCTTTCAGTCAATCACAACAGGTGCAGCCAGTGAAGGATTCCATTTCAACTGTCACTGTCTCAAGATTCCATTCTTAACGAGCAGGTGCGAGCAACCATTCTAGAAGTCTATTGTTCAGCTCTGCAATGCAATGTAATATAGTCTTGCTGGACTATGCATGACAATTAGCTGCTTGGCTTAGTGGTAATGCATGCCGCTGCATTAGAGATATGGAGGTTGGGGGTTCGAAACCCACCCGAAGCCATGTTGATTTTCTAAATTATATCATATGCAGCGTTCCTTGGCCGACTTAAAATGCCATGTATATCATTTAGTATGGATGGCAAATGTGCTGAATTACAGATATTGAGGTTGGGGGTTCGAAACCCAGTCAAAGCCATGTTGATTTTCAAAATTACATCATATGCAGTGTTCCTTGGCCGACTTAAAATGCCATGTATGTCATTTAGTATGCATGGCAAATGTGCTGGATTACAGATATGGAGGTTGGGGGTTCGAATCCCAGTCAAAGCCATGTTGACTTTCAAAATTATATCATATGCAGTGTTCCTTGGTCAACTTAAAATGCCATGTATGTCATTTAGTATGAATGGCAAATGTGCTGAATTAGGGATATGGGGTTGGAGGTTCGAACCCCAGTCGAAGCCATGTTGATTTTCAAAATGATATCATATGCAGTGTTCCTTAGCCAACTTCAAATATCATGTATTGTATGTCATTTAATAACAATGGCAAAGGGGTTGGATTACAGATATGGAGGTTGTGAGTTCTAATCCCGCTCGAAGCCATGTTGATTTTCAAAATTATATCATATGCAGTGTTCCTTAGCCAACTTAAAATACCATGTATGTCATTTAGTATATCCCCAAAACGCAGAGCTACAACACTTTCAAGATGGCTGAATCCAAGATGGCTGAATTGTTTGGCCCATAACTTCTGACTGGGTGGATGGAGTTTTTCCAAGATTTCTTTTAGCTTTGTTTTCTCAATAGTACTTTGTTTCATCTCTGCCCCAAAAGGCAAGCCCGCTTCCAGCATTTTCTGTGAGAATGCATTTCTAGTTACAATTGTTTTTGTTGTTGCTGTTAGTGTTATATTTTGCCTTCACATGTTATTCACAATTGTCTGTCAATTATTTAGCACCCAGCATGTACTAATGAGCAGTGAGTTCTATTGGAATAATTTGAAAGCTATCCACAATTCAAATGTTCTGAACTGGAACGTGAGATGTATTGTCCAGTTTTGTCAGGTACTTGTAATGACTTAACTGGATTGTATCGTATCACAGTGATATAATTGGCCAAGCTTTTTGTGATTGCGTGTGCAAGTTTAACCTCTCATCTTGAGATATTTAAGTCTCTCACTCGAAATCTCTTGCCCCCGACATAGTAAAATAACAACATAGTTCAGTTCCATTCAATGTTTGTCCATCACAGGTAAAATAAAATCACACTTTTCACAATGATGTCGAAGACTTTCCACTGGTCGTTCTACAATCTCCATTATAGATGACTCAAATAGCTGAATTTAGAAACATTCATAATATATTATACCCATTTTTTCACCGGTTTAACAAACTTCTGTTCTTCTGTACTTCTGTTAACAATCATGCGTTAAAGAGGTGGCCATTCATTCTGTCGCTGATTGAAAGTCATTACTTTTTTAATACTGAATAAATGAAAGTGCACTGTAGTCACTGTAGTCACACTTTCGTTCATAACTACACCTGAGTTATTCGTCAGTAATACAAAAGGTCTATATATTTCTCTTTTTTTATTGAGGCAGTGCAGCGTGTTTTTTTTCCTCTGTTATTCCCCTTCTGACATGATATATAATCAGTGACGGCCGGGGTTTGATCTGATACCCACCATGTTTCCTTTGGTGCCACCTGCCCCTTCCTTTCCTGGGTGGCCCTGGGGGAGTAGAAAGAGAGTAGATCAATGTGTGTGTGTGTGTGTGTGTGTGTGTGTGTGTGTGTGTGTGTGTGTGTGTGTGTGTGTGTGTGTGTGTGTGTGTGTGTGTGTGTGTGTGTGTGTGTGTTTGTGTTTGTGAGAGGGTGTGTGTGTGTGTGTGCGTATGCGTGTGTGCGCGTGCCTGCATGTGTGTGTGTGTGTGTGTGTGTGCGTGTGTGTGTGTGTAGGTGAAAGTGGCGAAAGTGGGTATATGGGTGTGGTGGGGGTCGAATGTACTGTATATGTAAGTTCAGCACATTCTTTAATCCACAGAGCAAGGAAAGGAACACATACATTTTTTTGTTCTTCAGCATGACATGAACGCATGTAAGATTGCCGAATTCTTCAATCCACAGCACAATGGCTGCATACATTTCAGTTGTCCACACATGGCTAGCTCCATACAGCTCTCTTCAGGCTTGACTTGTCATTATAAGAAATGGAATGTTTTAAGTCTTATCTGCTAATACCTGTCCTGTGTTTCACCTGCTAGGGAATTTGACCCATTATTTCAACATAACATAATTGGGACACGTACATGTACTTCATAATACCAGTGCATTAAAAAGTACGATACAGAAGCGATACTGGGACTAGAAGCAAAACTTTTCTTTATCTCAAGGTCTTTTCTCTGTATCTCGAGGTCCAGTGAAGGTGATAAGAAGTTTTTTTTTCAAGGTGGGTATACAGACAGCCCATTCTAGGGCCATGGCCATTTGGACAAGTGCTTGATGAAGGATACATTAAAACATCCAATAAGACATTAAAGTAAAACGCAGCAAAATGATCTGTTCTCTGACAGTATGTACTGAGGCATTGATCATTAGGAAAACTTTTTCATCGTGGGTAGGCCTACATTTATAGCAAGTGTGTCCTTTAAAATGCCTTGTAAAGGACACCTTCAAAAATCAGTAGGATACCAGTTAGTGGCAAGGCAGATAACTATTTTCACTTTATCTTGAGGTCCAAACTGGAACTCATGGATGAAGTTTAGATGAGGTGGCCAGTCCTTACTGGGGGTCCGTCAGCATTTGTCATGACTGTACCGTACAGCAAGGCATTTTGGGAAAAAATGAGCTGATGATGTTTGACTTTATTTCAAGAATAAAATGTAGGCTACATAAAGTGGCCAACACTTAATGGTGGTCTGTAAGGTTCTGCCATGCCTGTTACCAGCAGCAAACTACTTTTTTCTGCATCGTAATGTCCAAACTGATCAGTGTTTGGACTTTTTTCATGGGTAAGGCTCAGGGTTGAGTTTCCCAAAAACCTGTAAGTAGTGCTTAAGCCTAAGTAGTACTTAAGTATGAGGGGCCACCTAGGCAATATACTACATCACTAAAACTTTATGCATATAATCATTTTATACGTACACATACAATATTTTTTTCTCGCACATGCAAATAACATGGTTGCACCAAGTGCATGAGACAACATAGTGTATGTATAAACTTTTAGTGATGATGTGAGACCTATTTATGATATATAGGCCCCTCATACTTAAGTACTACTTAGGCTTAAGTACTACTTAAGAGTTTTTTGGAAACGCAGCCTGCAGATAAAGTGGACAGGAATTACTAGGGGTCTGTCAGCTTTTGGCATGCCCATAACCGTCAACAAACTATTTTCTCTTCATCTTGAGGCCCAAACTGACCAGAGTTGTCACTCTTGTTCATAGATAAAGATCCGTGGCACTAACGGTAGGGAACTCGCTGATCCTCTCCCGTCTTTCTCTCCTCACGCAAGCTTCCTGTCCAACTCTTCACTGCACTATCGTAATAAAGGCCAAAACAAATATAGATAGCTACCCCCTCACTCCTGCTCTATATCTGTTCCTCTATCCCAATGTGACTACACGCCATATATTTGTTATTATTACATTTTTCCACGTACCCCCTGAGGTGTGCTCGTGTACCCCTAGTGGTACACGTACCCCTGGTTGGGAAACACTAGTTTTGATAACGTGGGCAGTACTTACTGGAGGTCCATCAGCACCGGGCATGCCTGGCAGACCAGGCTTTCCTCGGGGGCCCTGGAGGAGAGAGAGAGAGAGAGCACATGAGCATCATGTCATCTCTCATGAGCACTCGACGCAAAATTAGTATTTTCTATTTATATTTACGTTTATTTGTTTATATTTATTTTGTTTGTGTGTTTACCTTCTCTCCTGGAGGTCCATTAGCACCCTGAGGTCCTGACATTCCCTGTGATTGACATAAAATGTGAAAGACATTAACGCGGACATATAATATACTTGTCACTGTGTGTGTGCGTGTGCTGTTATGGTTGGGAGATGCAGTAATGGGTAGTTTCATTTTCTTGCGCTTTGAGAATCTTGGGAGCAACACAAATTAATATATTGATGTTAGTTTATAACATCAAATTTATTGATGTTAGTTTATAACATCAATATTCTTCATCACAATTTTTTAGGAAAAACAATAGAAGTTGTTTTGTGAGCTATCTATCTGTTTACTCACTGTTGGTGGAATACTGCTCTTTCAGTAACTTAATGTACTGTGTAGTATGCATTCATAGTGTGTTGTGTCAAAAAACATCTGTATGTACTTTTTTACTTATATCTGGCAACTTCAAAAAACCTTTGGACTACCAAAGTAAATAAGCCTTCACGTCTACAGGACTTCCTCTATTTATAGAATTGGCCTATAGCAAAGGCATTTTTAAAGGTGCCTTGAGCTCAAAGCGAAACAGAAATACCAGAGCACAGCAGCCTAGTCATTTAGTAGCCCAAAATAAAGCCAAGGGTATAGCCAGCGTAATCATATAGCTCCAAAAGCCAAACTCTGGACAGGGTACATACGTATACAGCATGCATTATCGCCAACTCTAAATCCGTCAGTGATGAAGGGAAGACTTAAAGATCTGGGAACTCTTGTTGTATGGGAACCATATAGTACACAAGCAGAAATAGAACAAACATTTGATTGGATATAATGGCCACCATGCATCTGTGTCTGGCAAGAGCAAGGCCCAGATTGCAATCACTGCAACTGCTGTGATGACGGTAGAATTGGCTCATTCAGCCATCATTACATTACATTATTACATTATATTACACTTAGCTGACGCTTTCATTTTATTCAAAGCGACTTACAACTATTATTTTTCAGGGTATTGGTTACGGTCCCTGGAGCAATGTGGGGTTAGGTGCCTTGCTCTTGCTCAATGGCACTTCAGCCATGGATGGAGATGTAGGGAGAGGTCAGGGGGGATTCGAACCGGCAACCCCTTGATTTTAAAGACCAACTCTCTAACCACTAGGCCACGGCCGCCCCGTCATCTCCCGTCATCCCCGCCATCATTCAGTCATCTCATCTCCCTTCTTCCTGGATACAGATACTGAACTTTCACCTCTGACCTCTGGCCTCTTACCTGAGTTCCTGGTTGACCCTGCTGCCCGGGTGGGCCTGGCTCTCCCTGGGGTCCCTGGAGACAACAGGAACGAGACAAGTCATGAGCAGTAGCCCAAACACAAAAACATAGCCCTGAACTCACTACGTTATAGACCCCAGCACAACATCCGTCATCATTTTTTACTGATTAATTACAAATGGCGAGCCATACATGCTGCTGATCCGTAGCAGTAAAATAAGTAATATTTTATGGCTTTTGTATGGCATTATCCAGTGGTGTAGTCTACTTTTTTTGTGGTGGGTATACTGTATATTTGAGCATTTTTTGAGGTGGGTATACTGTATATCTGTGCTATTCTAAATAATGGAATAATCAATTTTAAGTGGGTATACTAAAATCCCTGAAATTTTTAGGTGGGTATACTGCGCATACCTGCGTTCTACTTAGACTACACCACTGGCATTATTTATTTCTACACATAATTGTGCATATTGTTATTACCTTAAAAACAATTTAAAAGTTGAAAAAAACAACTTACCAAGTTTCCTTTAGGACCATGAGGACCATCGTTTCCGCGTACACCCTTTGAAACGAGACTGGCGTTATTCACACTGTTTTCCTTCACTGCACATACAGTACATTTTCACAGTTCATGATATTTATAAACGGTATGATGAGGAGAGGGCTTAAATACTCACAGGAGGTCCAGGAAGGCCAGTAGGACCTTTAGGACCCAGCAGACCACGGGGTCCCTAGAGTACAGAATACAGAGGAACAAACAACATGGATGAGGCAATGGACTCAACAATGGCAATCAGATATAGAATAGAATAGAATAGAATAGAATAGAATAGAACAGAACAGAACAGAATAGAATAGAATAGAATAGAATAGAATAGAACAGAATAGAACAGAATAGAATAGAATAGAATAGAATAGAACAGAATAGAACAGAACAGAACAGAACAGAACAGAATAGAATAGAAAACAACAGAACAGACTATAATGAAATAGAGGCAGGATCAACATACATAGATGAGGCAATGGACTTAATGAGGCAATGCACTCAATTCACATACATCCTTGAACATATACAATATGGAACCCGATCAATGTAAGACAGACTAGCACACGGGCAAATGAAGGGATGCCAGTACAGGGTATATCAACAACATCAATATCACAATATCGCTTTCATGATACTAAACTAAAAGCGGCTAATGCATGAGGCTACCACTGGCATCCAAGTGTGCTTTGGCATAAAATACCAAAAGCCTTCCTTTTCGCTACATAAAGTGTACACTGAGGAGGAAACAAAACCCGATATCTTGATCAAATCAAACCAACAGACAGACAGACAGATACAGTAGGCGTTTGATGCTGAGGCAGGAAACACTCACTGGTTCACCTGGAAGACCTCTGGGTCCGACGTCTCCGTCGTCTCCCTGGAAACCAGACACAGAATTTTGTTAGAAACCGTAAATGTGGATGTTAGTTATAATATAACATCCTATCCCCCCCGCTCTTATAAATACACAATACACAATATCATACTGTGCTTAAACACTGTGTGCACTCTTTGAATACTCAAACGGTAATAGTGATTTTAAGAAAGTAGCAGAGCACTGAAATGGTTCTTGAGATGTTTTTTTTTTTTTATTTGCTGACGTACCCTCTCTCCATCCTCTCCAATAGACCCTTGTGGTCCCATTCCACCGGTGTGACCCTATAGAACGGGAAACAACAAGACATTTACACAGTTAGTGACCCTATAGAACGGGAAACACCCAGACGTTTGTTAGTGCTGCTGTACCAATCAGAAAACAACAACAACACATTTACACAGTTAGTGACATAGGGGGCATTCGGGTTTCGGGTTGGGTCGGGTCGGGTTGTCTGGGTGAGGGGGTCTGAAGTTGAAAGACCCCAAACCCCCTGAGACCCCAGGTACTATCACTGATGATGTGTCCAAGATTCTGCATCACATGATGATGTATCAAACAACCGAAACACAGTTGGGTGATTCTCCAATTAAGGTACTTTTTGACCTGGGCAATTTAACAACATTTGAAAACTGAACTATTGGTATAATCAGTATCCACATTCTGTCAATGGCTGAAGATGTTGGCAGTGATCATTGTATAATTAATACTACACTTTTGGTATTTTTTTCCAGACCAGGCAAAGGAAATGCCATTTCCGTCATGGAAATAGTAGTGGAAATGAGAGTTGTGGAAATGACATTTGCTCATTTTCCTTCCAAAATCTCAATCTAGCTAAGCAGTCTAGGCTTATCTTTTACCATAGCATTAGATGATCACAAATTACAACTGACAAACTTTTATAAATTCAGATTTTGTATTCCTCTCATGAAATATAACAGTTGTGGAAATGACGTACATTAAGTGTCTGCTGTGTTTAGGCCATATTAAACTTGATTTTTGTCGTTTTTCTGGTAACACTTCCAAATAAGGGGCCATAATTAACCGTAAAGTAGCTACAACCTAATACTTAAGTAAGGGTTAATAATCATTACTTAATGCCACATTAGACACATATTAATTGTTATTAATGCACATGTTGAACAGTAGTAAGCAGTTACTTAACTATTAGATAACTTTTACCTTGTGTTACAAGTTAATAGCATATTATTATTTAACTAATAGATAAGTAAAGGCACAGTTAATAGTTAAGTACAAAAGTAGGGCATAACTAATGGATAAATAATACATAAATATTGGTGTTTTGGACCCTCATATTAGAGTTGGCTGAGGATAACTAATGGTTAATGAATGGATAGATATTGGTGTTTGGGACCCTTATATTACAGTTGGCTGTGGATAACTAATGGTTAATTAATCGATATATATTGGTGTTTTGGACCCTTATAATAGAGTTGGCTGGGCATACCTAATAGTTAAGTAATTAATCCACTGTGTCATCTAGTTTTCAGTCGTTCAAATCACTATAATAGTGGCAACAGGAGCCATTGTATAGCAAGGATTGGACGTACACTTCTCAATGATGATGATGGGTGATGAGATGTAATTTTTTCATATACCACTTTTTAGTTTTAATGGTAAATACCCTACAATAAATGCAGAACATTAGGAGGAGTAATAGTTTTGAAGTGAAACTAAACCATTCCTTTGTGATAATTAAGTTAATGATTGAGAATATTAGCTCCAAGAAGTGCAGTGCATGATGGGTACGCAATCTACAGACAACAATATTTCGGTATTATGTATTAATTAGATATGCCTTGCTTTTGTATTAAGTAAGTGTTAATTTAGGTCCTTAGTTAAGTATGACCTAATAGCTACTTAACTATTAACTGTACCCTTACTTATCTATTAGTTAAATAATGATATGCTATGAACTTGTGACACACGGCAATGGTTATCTAATAGTTAAGTAACTGCTTACTAATGTTAAACATATGCATTAATAACAATTAATATGCGTCTAATGTGGTGTTACGTAGTGATTATTAACCCTTACTAAAGTATTAGGTTATAGCTAATTTGCTGTTAATTATGGCCCCTTATTGGGAAGTGTTACCAGTTTTCTTATCCCCTGTGGGGAGACCTCTATCCTTAAATCCATGACAATCCCTCTGAAGATTATTTTGCTGTGGTTACTGACTAAATCATTCTAAAGCAAGGCGCCTGAGACTGTATTTTGTACAGAGTAGTGGAAATGACAATGAACCCATGGGACAGGTGTTTAACATGTGAAAAATGTGATATTTTCACAATATTTATTTTTAATACAATACATGTTTACTTACATGGATGTAATTAATGTTTTATGTTTGGATTTGACATGAATTTAATCAATTTATCATTCTATCATTAAGGTAAACAAGGTCTAAGGCCAAAGGTCAGGCTTAGGGACAGAGGCAAAATGGCTATAATCACATTTTAAATGTTTCACTTTTCGTAGAAAGCATCACAATTGAACCATGATTATTTTTTTCTAAGTTCTCTTCAATAAATGTCTACCCACTAAATGTGGGTAAAATAATATATGTATATATATGGTTTAATTTCACAATATTCGCCAGGGACATGAAAAGTACCTTAATTGGAGAATAACTCAGTTGATGCCATAGCCTACCTATCAAAACTCTACCTATCTCATCGATGCATTTAATATATTATTGATGGTTGATTCATGTCTAAGTAGGTGATTTAGGGGGCAGGGGTTAGATTAGGTTCTACTTATAAAAGAGTGTTGCGAGTTCATTTCAATTGCAGAACAAAAACAACTGGACGAGGTTTACCATTTACTTATACCCAGGTAAGGGACAAAACCATGGGGTGTCAGTGCACCAGCCTGTGTGTGTGTGTGTGTGTGTGTGTGTGTGTGTGTGTGTGTGTGTGTGTGTGTGTGTGTGTGTGTGTGTGTGTGTGTGTGTGTGTGTGTGTGTGTGTGTGTGTGCGCGTGTGCGCACGTGTTTGCTGTGCAACTTGTGTGATGCCCTTTGAATTGTGTACTGTGCACTGTGTATTGTGAACTGTGGATCTATTTCTGCTGTTCGACACCTTAATTTCCTCTGCAATCAATAAATGTTACTCTACTCAATTATGCTACAGCAAAATGATTTTCCAGTCATGTGAATCAAGGCGTCAAGTCGCTGTCCAGCAAAAATCTTGTATCTCCACTATTTTTGTATTATTTTATATTAGTTCTTTATTCATTATGAAATATGAATCAGTGCTACTCAGTATCCATGAATATGTGTATGATCAATTATGTAATCCATTTTTTTGTATTTAGAAAAATACTGATTTATAAATGAATGAGAAAAATAAAAGTAGAGATACAAGGTGTCTGCCAGCCAATGATGATATGTAGAAGGGTGAGAGAGAGTTTAAGGCCTTGTGTTGCAGTCTTCAGGTGTGGAAGAGTTGAGGATACTCACCCGCGTTCCCTTGTCGCCAGGCAAACCAGGAAGCCCATCGAAGCCACGGTCACCCTAGAAACAAGAAATACAGGCAAATCAAGTTGGGCAAAACAACACTTTTCCAGCGGAAATTGTCCATTTGTCTATGTACTGTGTTTGCAGTCAGGTCCAGGCCCGGCCCGAAGCATAAGCGAACTATGCGATGGCTTAGGGCCCCAACGCCACCAGGGCCCCCCGTGAGCAGCAAAGTTCCAGGAAGAGATGATGAACTCTGTACCGCTTTCCCAAGTCATATATTTCTTTCTCGTGTACCACTTACTGCCACAATGGAAACAGGAGCCATACACTCTGGGTACGTCATTTTTCATGCACCACTTTCAGTTGTAAAAAACCCTACAAGAACTGCAGAATATAATGAAGACCTAAGTTTTGAAACGAAACTAAGATATTCCTTTGGTATAATTGGCCTTCAGTTTGAGAAATTTTGCTCCAAGAAGTGCAGTACATGATAGGTACACAATCTACAGGCAGCCTACTGATGTCCGTAGCTCCTACCCCTCACTCGTGCAAGTAAATGAAGTTTATGAAGCATCTGAGTAGGTGGTGGTATGGGGGCCCCGGATTCAATTTTGATTAGGGCCCCATAAAGGCTTGGGCCGGCCCTGCTCAGGTCAGGCCTCACTTAACCCATACTCTATTTCGATTAAAAGCTGACATAAAAAGATGAGGCCTACTAAGTCAGACCTAAATATCTAGTCTTTCTCAAGTGCTAACACCACAATGAATCCATAATAAAATGTGTTGCATTCAAAGTACATGAAAGTCCTTGTGCACCATAAGTAATACAGGTAATACACATTAAGCATTACTTGAAGTAATAGGTAATATACCTTAAGCATTACCTGAAGTAATACAGGTGCATGTGTGAGGCAGGAAAACATGATCAATGATAAACGTTCAGAATACTGTTCTTCACCGCACACTGAATACTGTTCTTCACCGCACACTGAATACTGTTCTTCACTGCACACTGAATACGGTTCTTTTATTCTTTTCCATTTCTTGGAGTGAACAACACGTTTCACTTGAGTGAACCTGAAGACACACTGGGTGAAACGTGTTGTTCGCTCCAAGAAATTGAAAATAAAAAACAGAACAGTATTCAAAGTGCTGTGCTTTCCGAACTTTCAAAATCTGCTGCATGAGTGTTCTGAAAATATTTAATGTTTTCCAAACGCCAAATCTACCATCACTCAGATTAAAATGTCCAGAATATTTTAAGAGAACATTTCTGAAGCATTAGGTCTATCTTATTCCATACTGTGAGTGTTTGAATATCGAGTGTTTTTGCTTGTCTTTTCGTTAGCTCCAGACTCAGGCCTGGCCTACCTTATCCCAGAGTAAAATGTGAGGGTCTTAACGTTTCCGTCAGGCCTACCTTTAAGCTTCTTTGAGCGTTAATGAAAGCGCTATGTAAAACATATGCATTATGATAATTTATGATAATTACCTTAGATCCAGACTCTCCTGGCATACCGCGAGCTCCATCAGCACCAGCACGACCCTGTAACGAGAACACAGCAATGAGTTGCACATACGCCTACTTACTTACTTACTTAGTCCTTGCTGTGCCTAGTGGCACACAGGGCAAGTTGCACACCTATACCACTCAAATCATCCACACTGTTGCACACCTACCCCACTCAAATCATCCACGCTGTTGTGTATGGACAGGTTAAGTTTGTCCTACTGTTTATTCCGTCCAGTCTCCACTTAACTCCTCCTGTTTACTACATTGTGTATGCTGATTCCTGGGTTGTGCAATCCAAAAGGTGCGCTGCGCATAACGTCATGCCTCCCATGCCATCTATCTCTAATGAAGAGTAGCTCAGAAATAAAGGTACAGAACTCGTCGCTGTGGCAGTACCCTCAAGGGGAGTACCATTGCGTTGCTTGGGTGGTACCTAAAAAAAGAGGTGACAGATGCACATCGGTCGACATTGCAAGAAACTGAACGCACTTCTTTTATGGGGTACCAATCAAGCGACACAATGGTACTCCCCTTGAAGGTTCTACCACGGCAACAAGTTCTGTACCTTTATTTCTGAGAGTGTATAATGAAGGAGCCAGGATATATAACACACACACACAGCATTCTGAAATATGCCCTTTGATTTGTTTACCAGCCATGATTTTCTGCAGTGAAATGACTAACTGGGTCCTCTCTACTGTTCACTGACACTGACTATGTCTACGTTTACATGAGGCATTTTATTTAGAATTAACTCACTTTACTTCTGAATAAAGCTCAATTCCGCTTTGAAAACGTCATGTGAACATGTCATAATTCGGAATTAGATGAAAGATTACATTACATTACATTACATTGCATTTGTCAGACGCTTAATAACCAAAGCGACTTTCAAAAGAGGACATAATCATAGCCAACATCACTACCAAATACAGAGTGCACAGGAAATATGCAGAACAACAAGTGCCGATGCAAAGGAGGGTTCGTTTTTTTTTAAACGCGTACACACACAACACACACACACATACACACACATCATGTCAAGATAAAAGGAAACTCGACGTAACTATTTGATTCTGAATTATTAACCCCTTAAGACACGGCATTATAAATTAGCTTTTACCAGAATGGCAATTACCAAGTCGTAATGTATTACTGAAGGCCCTGTGCACTGTCATAGTAGTGTAGGTCTATAGTAGTTAACTTTCAATGTCTATTACAGCATGCCACAGGAGGTACGGCGTGCATTAAGGGGCTACTTCGGAAATAAAAAACGTCATGTAAACGTAGCTTATGTCTCTGTAGCTATGTCTGTCTCTCCTTAGGTAGTATATGTGCTTGGCTGATGTTTCTCTGTGCATTATATGTCTTTGCTGTTGGAGATATGGGTAAACAAATTCCCATCACTTGTTTGACATGGCAATAAACATATTGAACTTATTAAATATTGAAACAAGTCGTAATGTATTACTGAAGGCCCTGTGCACTGTCATAGTAGTGTAGGTCTATAGTAGTTAACTTTCAATGTCTATTACAGCATGCCACAGGAGGTACGGCGTGCATTAAGGGGCTACTTCGGAAATAAAAAACGTCATGTAAACGTAGCTTATGTCTCTGTAGCTATGTCAATAACATGGCATATAACATGGCAATAAACATATTGAACTTATTAAATATTGAAACAACTCCATGTCACTAGCACCAACAGCCAAGTCACAGAGTGCCACAGTGTAGTAGAGCAGTACCCTTTCAGTTATTTAAAAGAAATGAAAACAGCTATAAACAAGCTAAGTTGGGCTTTGATAAGTGAGACCCGGATGGATGAGTGACAATCTTTTGACACAATTGAAACATGTTTCATTTCATTAGTCATGTTAACACGAGGAGGATCCAGAGATGTGGTGCCAAGTTAACTCACCCTGCGTCCCGCCTTGCCAGGTGGTCCACTCAACCCCTGAGGTCCTCTAGGACCCTGAAGATACCAAAAAAGATGACCATCAAAAAATATACAATCATGAACTTCCTCACAATAATCAAAACCAACTCAAAACAAGCAATCAGCCTGTAAACTACTACTGTATGTATGTACGTTTGTTTATACAGAACATGGATATTGCTCATACTTAGCGTTATTGAATTGCTAGGTTGTTGCAGGTGTAATACAGGCTGTCATACCGACCCAGACCGTTTCTCAAAGTGAAATGTGCTGGCCTAGTAGCTAGTATGAATAACGCCCAATTTTGGAGGAAATCATGCTTCCACACCCTTGATTTGTAGAATTGTCAAGGTTGCACTTGGTGCATCTTTGCTGTAAAAACATACCCAGAATCCGTCAACGTTTCCACTCTCACGCTAGGCTTTTTATTACGGGTGTGGGAAAGCCATGCATGCTTAAACATACGTAATATCTATGGTGTGTTGTTGTTTTTCGAGTCGTAAATAGCTTAAAATAACTTAACATAACATTGGTTATCATTCGCAGAAGAGTAGGTAGAGCACTGCTAGTATCCCTCAAAATCAACTGGTGCTCTTGGAGGGTTCAATGTTCAAAAAAAAGACGGGAGGAAAAAGATCCTTGGTCCAGGCACTTCAGTTGATTGAAGTAGTAAAACAAAAAACTTAATTATTTGGGCATTAATGATTCATGAAGGGACATCAACGTTCTCGTAGTCAAGGCCCTGGCACTACCAGGGACACACACTTCACTTTGAGAAACAGTGGATGTCTTCAACCCACAATCGCATACCAAACTCCAGTATGGGAGGTAGGTGTGCTAGCCTGGTTCTCATCGACGGTGCGTGTGTGTACACAAACTAACGTCAGGTAGCGCTGCTCTTCCCGAGTCAGAAAATAAATGGTGCATCTATTGCAACTCACCACCACCAAATTCCTCCAACGTTTTCTGTTCATCTCTAAAGAGTCAATATAGTCTACAATCTACCCTGTGACTCATCAATGCGAGCTGCCATTGATATTTAAGCAATAAATGCTTTGTTTATTTTCTAGAGCATGTTACTGGCAGCGCTACCAGACGGTAGTGTGTGTAGCACCGCTCCACCAGGGGGCTCTGGAGCTACACACACGCATCGTCGGTGAGAACCAGGCTATAGATGTGCTGCCATGAGGGCTAACATCCAGGCTACCAAACAGTGATGGGCAACCTGGATTCAGAAGCTACAACCTACCCTATAGTCTGTATAGTCTATAGGTCTGAGGCCCACTGGTGGCCCATGGCAATGTTGCTGGTGGTCTGTGAGTTGCTATGTAGTTTAACTACTACAAATATAAATGGGTCAAGGAAGTTTTTTTTGGGCTCAGACGTCAGGTGGCGCACCAGCATCTAATGCCCATAAATTAATTAGTAATTGGAGGTTGACATGCTGCAATGAATATATGCTTCTTAGATACTCCACTAAAACCAACCAAACAGAAAAATTTAGATGTCTGAAAAAATCTAGACGCCCCTATGTCTTCTAACAGTAGGGATGTCTACTAACAGTAGGGATGTCTAACAGTAGGGATGTCTACTAACAGTAGTGATGTCTACTAACAGTAGTGATGTCTACTAACAGTAGTGATGTTTACTAACAGTAGTGATGTCTACTAACAGTAGTGATGTCTACTAACAGTAGGGATGTCTACTAACAGTAGTGATGTCTACTAACAGTAGGGATGTCTACTAACAGTAGGGATGTCTACTAACAGTACTGATGTTTACTAACAGTAGGGATGTCTACTAACAGTAGTGGTGTCTACTAACAGTAGGGATGTCTACTAACAGTAGAGATGTCTAACAGTAGTGATGTCTACTAACAGTAGTGATGTCTACTAACAGTAGGGATGTCTACTAACAGTAGGGATGTCTACTAACAGTAGTGATGTCTACTAACAGTAGGGATGTCTAACAGTAGTGATGTCTACTAACAGTAGTGATGTCTACTAACAGTAGTGATGTCTACTAACAGTAGGGATGTCTAACAGTAGTGATGTCTACTAACAGTAGGGATGTTTACTAACAGTAGGGATGTCTACTAACAGTAGGGATGTCTACTAACAACAGGAACGTCTACAGTAGTGATGTCTACTAACAGTAGGGATGTTTACTAACAGTAGGGATGTCTACTAACAGTAGTGATGTCTACTAACAGTAGGGATGTTTACTAACAGTAGGGATGTCTACTAACAGCAGGGATGTTGTGCTCTGTTATGCAGGTGTGAGGATTCCTTACCTGAGGTCCAGGGTCTCCACTCTCTCCCTTCAGTCCAGGGCTACCAGGAGATCCCTACAAAATATCACAACACAGCTTTTTATTTCTTCTTCTAATTTCATGATTCAAATTAATTAAAGTGTATATAATAGTAATAGGTTAAACCGTGATGGGCCACAAAATTGATTCACAAAAGGAATTGCAGTGGCTGAACTACTGAAGTACCCGAAACAACTTTTACATTTTATTTACTGTACATGATGCTTTTATCCAAAGCAATTTACAATGGTGGTGCAGGGTAATAGTCCTTGGCTGAAGCAATAAGGGGTTGAGTAGAAATATTTTTTTCCCCAATCAATGGTAAACAATGACTTTAGCTTAGTTTAGTTTAGTTTAGTTTAGTTTAGTTTATTAGGACTCCCATTAGCTGGGCACAGACCCAGCTATTCTTCCTGGGGTCCAGCAATAAAATCATATGCAGTTAAAACGATCTATACAATTCAATACGTTTATTTAAACAACCATAAATTGAGATGAGGAGAAAGAGGGGAGGGGCAGGAGAGATGTGACACAATAGACACACAAACACACAAACAAACAAACAAACAAACATGAGAAGCAGAAGGCTTCTGGTCTTACCACAGGTCCGGTGCGGCCCGTGTAGCCCATTGGGCCAGGTGGTCCCTTCAGAGCCATCTGCAGAGAAACAGAAATACAACATTGATCACGGCAACCAGTGTGTGTGTGTGTGTGTGTGTGTGTGCGCCAGTGCGTGCACGTGCGTGCGTGCATGTGTGTGTGTGTGTGTGTGTGTGTGTGTGTGTGTGTGTGTGTGTGTGTGTGTGTGTGTGTGTGTGTGTGTGTGTGTGTGTGTGTGTGTGTGTGTGTGTGTGTGTGTGTATGTGTGTGTGTGCGTGCATGGTGGGTGGTGCTGCATGCGTACCCTAGCCTGGGACAGGATGGCTGCGGCCTGGGCTTCTTGGGCTGAGACCGCTGGGCCCTTGTCTCCACCACTCTGGCCAAAGCGGAACTATGAAGAAGAGCACACACATCACATCATTAGATTCCCCTGTATTATATGGCATACACTTCCAGAAGGAGATAAGACAAGACAAGACAAGACAAGACAAGACAAGACAAGACAAGACAAGACAAGACAAGACAAGACAAGATAAGATAAGATAAGATAAGGTACGATACGATACGATACGATACGATACGATACGATACGATACGATAAGATAAGATAAGATAAGATAATATTAGATAAGATAGGACAAGACAAGCTAAGAGAAGACAAGACAAGGCAAGACACTAAGATAAGATAAGATAGGACAAGACAAGACAAGATACGATACGATGCGATAAGTCAAGACATGACATGACATGACAAGACAACATAAAATAAGAAGATAGGATAAGATATGATGCGATACGATATGATGCAATAAGATAAGATAAGATAAGATAAGATAAGACAAGACAAGTCAAGACAAAATACGATAGGATAAAATAGACAAGATAAGATTAGCCTTTCTTGTGTCTTCAGGAGAGAAATTTGCATCAGGTGAAGAAATGATGAGGAGTGTGAAGAATCATAGGAACACATGGGCAACATAGAATACATATCAATGCATCAATGTATGGTGTGGAATACTGTATGTGATATTGTTGAATTGGAGACGTACAGCCACAGTACACGTACAGCCACAGTACTTTACTGTGTGTGTGTGTGTGTGTGTGTGTGTGTGTGTGTGTGTGTGTGTGTGTGTGTGTGTGTGTGTGTGTGTGTGTGTGTGTGTGTGTGTGTGTGTGTGTGTGTGTGTGTGTGTGTGTGTGTGTGTGTGTGTGTGTGTGTGTGTGTGTGTGTGTGTGTGTGACACAGATAGGAATAAAAGACTAATGAGCAGCATAACAGAAGTGTAATATGTACAGAATAAGCAGTTGTACATAATGGGTACTTACGGGCAGCATAACAGAGGTGCCAGGTGGTCCAGCAACTCCATCAGCGCCGGGCAGGCCAGCCTTACCAGGGGGTCCCTGCAAGAGGACACGGCACAGCAGTTAGCCATTTGGTCCTGGATACTAGTGACACACCAGGACATTGGTACCTGGAGACAGCACCCCAATGCCAACCGTTTTGGTTGCAGGCAGCTGGACCTACTTGTTGCCCTGACGAAAACACACATACGCTATAACCAGTATCCATACAATACATGAAAGGTACACTGTGCAGGAACTGGTCAAAAAAGGTACTGCAACTATGCTGCTCATTAAAACTGGGCTGCCTATTGCCAAATTTGATCTTTTCATGAAAGTTTACGCAGTAATAAACTAATATTTTCTTGTATGGCCCAAGTACAGTCATTTTTGCAGCTAAAAATGGCCATTTCTGGAAATTCAAAATGGCGAACCATGGAGAAGATCCCCCTTTTCATGTAAGAAAAGTGCAATTTTTCCAGTCATAATGAACACTTAGAATTTGATGGTGGTGAGTATTCATGAAAAAGGTAACATTAGTGAATGGGTAGCATGAATTCTGGAAATAAACAACTAAAAATCTTACACAGTCTACCTTTATGTTAGTAGACCCTTTTTTTCAATAGCGACTAATGAGGACATAATCCGCAGTGACAAGGACACAATCAGCAGCAGCAACAGTAAGCATAGCATACAAACAAGTGATTTGGAGCTAACAAAGACTGGGCAACAACTGAATGGTACATTCGTAGGCAGTGTTGCCAGATTGGGCGGGTGCCCGCCCAATTGGGCTACTTGGGATGAGCGTCGGCGGGCAAAAACGGGAAAAAAATGGCCATTTGGCGGGTTTTTAAGCCGTTTTGGGCCCATAGAAGTCAATGTAATTTGTTGAATTTGGGCGGAATTTAGCGCATTTTGGCGGTTTTTGAGAACCTTTTGGGCGGGATTTGGTCAGACACATCTGGCAACACTGTTCGTAGGCTATGTAGCTGAGGACTCAACTTTGGTTGCAGGACAATCTTCTCGCTGTAATGAAATTGCATACATACTGTACCAACATGTATACCAACAGGTAATTACACCTATCCTAACAAACACAGACGGGACTAATATCCTATGCACCTACCTAACTACAGCGGTGTACAAAAAGCTCAAGTCTGGGTGACTTTACCTGAAGAAGGTCAGATGACCAAAACATATTAAAGTTTGGTGGCGGAATGGACAGTGTGCAGGAATTGTTTTTCACTTAAATGACAACCTCACTGGGATAATATCCTACGCACCTGCCTAACTACAGAGGTGTGCAAAAAAAACGTCTGAACGTTTGACCCAACTCACCCTCTCGCCGGGATCTCCAACAGAGCCAGGGGGTCCAGAAGGCCCGGAAGGACCAGGGAGACCCTGAGAAAGAGAGGCATTATGGGTAAGGCACTGTAACTTTGAGCAGATGTCAAACATTAAGTAAAAGCAAAAAATGAAAAAACACAATTTTCTTCCAACACGGTTAACTTATTTCGAGTAACCAGTTGTGTACCTGTCTTGTGATCAGCTACCCCTGTGCTGGTTGGATCAAATTTGTCCGGCGTTCTTGTTAGGTTTTAGTGTTTTTCAGTAATAAAACAGTCTATCCACTTCATTAGGTGTACAATGGAGTAAATGGTGTAATAGCTAAATAATATCACGTGCGCGTGTTGTACTTACACCACAAATGTACTTTTACGTTTACTTTTGACACCTCTTCCTTTGAGGCAAAAAGACTGAGGTGTCAATCATGACCTGGGTTCAGAAAGTAACAACCCTGCCACAAATGGGATCCAACCATCTCTAAATAAGCTGATCCTAATGAGCATTCAAGACAGGTAGACCATTAATCAGTGAAGACAACCGTGTTGGAGGGAAACGGTGGCAAGGGTTTTTTTGTTTACATTTTGGAGACCTCTGGGAAATTGATGCTGTATTCCATATACACAGAGCAGTAACTACAATAATGGTCTTGCATTAGGCCGCGATCAGACCGGACGCGGAATTATATCAGCGCAAGGCGGATTGCGGATTCTCCGCCTCTCTGCGCCGGGTGGATCAAGTTCAGGAAAAGTTCAACTCAAGGCGGAACATCCGCAGCGGATTTTCAGATGTTCAATGGGAGACCGTTATCAACCTTAATATCAAATTCACTATCCGACGCTAGGAGAGCAAGAGAAGACCTCGTCTTCTATCCATTTTACATAGATGAATTTGCAAAGCATTTTGTGTATGTTTTCACAACATTTAAACAACACACCATCGATTAAGCTACATTGCGAGTGACAGTTCCATTACGTTGCCTGGTCACCGCATTTGAATGGGCAGTGGATCCGTGCTCATTGTGATCACTTCTAGATAAATCAGCTGGACGCGCATCGCGGATTGTAGGCAGAAGTCCACGTCCGGTCTGACCGCGGCCTTAAAGTGTGTACTGTATATACAGAGGTTTGTTTTCAATTGACGATATGTGTGACAACTGTATGTGTGGATAACATTACACATAAGGAAAACTCACTGCTGGTCCCTCAGGTCCGGGAGGCCCATCGATCAACATGCCCTGGAGGAAGACAATGAGGAGGAAGAGAGAGGAAGAGGAGGAAGAGGAGGAAGAGAGAAGAGAGATGTCACTCTGATCCCTTATTGTCTGCTTGCTTATGTAATTTATGCTTACAGTTATCTTTCAATCAACATTTTATGTAATATTAATCAATTATTTGTAAAGTGTTCTGAGACCCATGCTATGGTGATATCACACTAGAATAAATTGGAATTGAATTGAATATGCGCCCCCTATGGCTGTGGATGCATCAGTGCAGGACACTGGGTGGCCACTGGCCACCCATCTGATCTGTACTTACTTACAGGCTAAATACACAAATAAAGAGCTCCTTTCCTAAAGCACCATATATTAATTATCATATGAGTCATAAAACTGTATGTGAGTTAATCTATGATGAGCGCTCCCTATAGGTGTGGATGTATCAGTGCAGACAGGACACTGGGTGGCCAGCCATCTGATCTGCATCAGTACTTACAGGCTCCAGGACAGCAGGGTCTCCCTTCTCTCCCTTCAGGCCACTCACGGCAGCCTGTGAAAAACAGATATGTAATCCGAAACACAGCTAAGTCAGTGCAGGTGAACAACAAAAAGGCAATCTCAACAGTAAAAACAAACAACAAATCAAACAACCAACCAAATGATCAAACGACCAACCAAACAAATCAGGCCCATTACCCTGCAGTGTCGCACGCAAGTCTCTGAGGTTAGTACACTGAACTGAACCAGTAAGTAAAGGGAACACAGAACATTCGAGTTGAATGACGAGGGGAAACGGGGACATCAGATGTGTGTGAGCAGGTTAGAGGGGAGAGGGGGCCCCATGCCACCTGACATAGGTGAGGAGGGGGCCCCATGGTACATAGGTGAGGTGGGGGCCCCATGCTACCTGACCATGCCACCTGACATAGGTGAGGAGGGGGCCCCATGGTACATAGGTGAGGTGGGGCCCCATGCTACCTGACATAGGTGAGGTGGGGGCCCCATGGTACATAGGTCAGGTGGGGCCCCATGCTACCTGACCATGCTACCTGACATAGGTGAGGAGGGGGCCCCATGGTACATAGGTGAGGTGGGGGCCCCATGCTACCTGACCATGATACCTGACAGAGGTGAGGTGGGGGCCCCATGGTACATAGGTCAGGTGGGGGCCCCATGCTACCTGACCATGCTACCTGACATAGGTGAGGAGGGGGCCCCATGGTACATAGGTCAGGTGGGGGCCCCATGCTACCTGACCATGCCACCTGACATAGGTGAGGAGGGGGCCCCATGGTACATAGGTCAGGTGGGGCCCCATGCTACCTGACCATGCTACCTGACATAGGTCAGGTGGGGGCCCTGGTATGGGAGAGCACCACAGACACTGGAGGTCCTCATACCGCAGGGTTGTTATCTCATTGGAGGCCCACACACACACACACACACACACACACACACACACACACACACACACACACACACACACACACACACACACACACACACACACACACACACACACACACACACACACACACACAGGGTGGACAATGAGCTCCTATGTCATGCTCACTCACATGATGGTTACCATAACAACTCCCAAGTGAGACATACCTTGCCAACAAATGGCATTTCATCTTTTCAACCTGTGTAGACCAGACTGGATTGCCCCAATGTGTAAACCTGCTTTGTGTTACATTAAATCCAGCAGTGTAAAATGTACCCATGTTTTCTGAGGTAGCAATAATTGACGTATTGTTAGGGATTTTATTGTTTAGTTGAGCTTGAAAACAAAAGTAATTATGGTATACAAAATTCCAATATACAAACCATGGCAATCCACTGCATTGTCATTCCAAGCAATCGTGTGCTTTTTGACCCACACTCTTGGACTACTACGTGTATGTAATACATATTACCTGTAATAGATTTGCTGAAAATTATCAGTTGTTTGGGATCACTTTCTCTCCTGTAAGTATGGAATACTATGCATGATTTACCCTGACACAACTGACACTGGCTTGTCGCAAGTGACATGGTATTATGCCGGTCCAACAGTATTTCATTTCTTTATGGGGTGTTCACAGTAACAGTAAAAAAAATTGCCATTTAATTGACACTTGTCAAGTTTGTGTCAGTGCAAATCTCATCTTTTTAAGTCGCCACACATGTAGTTTTCTACCAAAAGCGGACTAACTATTTTGTTTTTGTTGTCTGCTCAGTTTCCTGTTATTTTAAATACAAGGGCCTGATTCACACAGAATTTTGCTGAACGTTTTGGTTCACTACTGAACTCCGGAAGACATACCAGAGATTTTGCCAAAGTCAACCAAACATCAGCATGTGTCTAGATCAGTGTTGCCAGATGTGTCTGATCAAATCCTGCCCAAAAGGTTCTCAAAAAACGCCAAAATGCGCTAAATTCCGCCCAATTTCAACAAATTGCATTGATTTCTATGGACACAAAACTTTTCCCGTTGTTACCCGCAGACGGCCATCCCAAGTAGCCCAATTGGGCGGGTAACCACTCAGTCTGGCAACACTGGTCTGGTTGGGTTTTGGCAGGAGACAAGACTCTGGCTGTCGTCATGTCAACAGCCCAAAATCTAATTTACATCAAATCAACACACTTCCTGAATCGTCACAGCAAGAACCGTGAGAATCAAGCCCTTTCTCTACAGCTATATTTGCACTTCAAAGAGATATAGACTGTACAAGAAAAAATAATTCAAATAAGATAATAATAATAATAAAGAAGTAAACATGCATAAATCCCATTCCAATGTCTACATGAGTGCTGCAATGGGGATTTGGAGCAGTTAGCAGCAGAGTCGTATAAAGTAGAAGTAGAAGTACTCTTAAGAGATGCAATTACAACACCAGTAGAAGTACTCTTAGAGTTGTAATTACAACACTAATGGTATTATATTACATGGTTTCAACTTTGCAATATCATACCAATCATGTTGTAATTAGTTCTGTAAGAGCACTTCTACTAGTGTTGTAGTTACATCTGTAAGAGCACCTCTACTTCTACTTGATACGACTCTGATCAGAAGCAGCGCTACGCTACTTACGCCTCCCTCGTCCGTCACGGCAGACAGAGCGGGGCCCATGTGTCCGGCGTCGGTCTCGCCCTCCGGAGCCGGCTCCTGGTAGTCCTTGTAGGAATAGTCGTATTCCTTCATGCCAAAGTCACCGGTCACATACTCCTCTGTGAAGGCCTCGTCTGGGGCCTGAGAGGCCCCCGCGCCACCTGCCTTGGTAGCCTCCAGCTCCACAGTCACCTCTGGCTCATCCACCTGGGCCAGACCATTGGGATTGGGGGCAAGGGATGGGGCAAGTTGGCAAAGAGGAAGCACCAAAGAGACAAGTGGGAAAGAACGAAGCGGGGTTGGAGGGGCAGGAAATGGAATATTTGGATTGGGGATTGGATTGGAAGTGGAAGGAAAGTAGAGGAAGATTTTTGAGAGGCAAAGGTGGGAGGTTGGGGTAGAAGGAGGCAAAGAGGAACCGCCAAAAAGAGAAATAGGATAGAATGGAATGGAATAGGGAGACCAGAACGTTGGGAATTGGGAAGGGGGGTTCCAAAGGGTTTCAGAGTGGAGGAGAAAGTAGGGGAAGGTTTTTGCGGGGCAAAGATGGGTCGTAGAGGTGAAGGGGTAGGGGATAGGGGGTAGGGGAGATGCAATGAGATAAGGCTTACCTGGGAGCGCATACAGACACTGAGAGAGGGATACTGCTAAACAGATCCCCCTCTGTGCTGTTGCCAGTGATGAGCTCGTAAGCTATCACTCATAATCAAAACCATAGCTGAAATCCTCTTTCAGTGACTATGGAGGACGTTTTTTTGCAGCATGCATGTTTTCCCATAAACTAATTCTAGCCTTTCACCACAACACACTTTTCATCTTGAGAAAAAATTTGAAATATTCAACATTAAACCAGAAAACTACTGACATATAACAAAAAAAATATCATACATTTCCACAAAATATTAAGTGTGTTTTGTTTTGGTGAGAGACATGAAGCGGCTACTAATTCAGTTAATGCAGCTAACTTACCATTTCATCTGAGATTAACCAATACCTTCCCACTGGAATACCTTTCCAAACGCTACAAATTACTCAGAACTGTAATTGTACCATTATGAATGAGGCAATAATTATATTGTATGTGCACATTAATCACTGTAAAATGTGTATTTTAACAAGGACAACATAGCTTGTACAACTCGATTCCCTCCCACAATTGCAAACATAGAAATTCAGAATAGAAACCATGAAATTCAGAAACTCAGCTATTAACATACATTCTTGTTAGATCAGTGACTGTTGAATGAGACAGAATGCATGATATTCATTCTCTTACAGGGCAAAGCCCATTTTTATATGTCTCACACTCCTTCAAGATATTTTTTGCTCTTATGACACAAGTGGTCAGGTCAAGCCTCCCATTTGGATATGAGAGCAAAGAGAGATCTTGTGGTTAGAGAGAGTGTGTGACATATGAAGTGTGTTGGGTAAGAGAGAGATGAGTGCTATGCATTCTTCTCTGGAAAGAGAAAGTGCTGCGCTAATCATGGCAGTGGTGGCATCGAGGTGACATTGATGAGATTGATGAGACATTGATGAGATGACGAGACAAGAGGTTTTACAAAATGAATCTCCATAGTATGTGAAATAGCCAAAAGGGTTAAAATAACTACACCAATCTATGTTAATGTAAAACAAACGGGGGATTGGACTCACCTCCACCTTAGTCTCAATGACTGTACTGTCCAGTATGCTACATAAACAATGTAGGATAATGCACTTATTCTAAAGGAATTCATAGGGATAGTTATTCTAAAGTATAGTTATTCTAAACTTATTCTAAAGGAATTCATAGGGATAGTTATTCTAAGGTATAGTTCTTCTAAACTTATTCTAAAGGAATTCATAGGGATAGTTATTCTAAAGTATAGTTATTCTAAACTTATTCTAAAGGAATTCATTCATAAGGACCACTCTTTGATGATAACTACTTGTGACTTTTAAAATGGCATGACATCGCCTGGGGACGTTGATAGATGAATAGGATCTGGGGGCTGATTCCTAACGTAGTTAAGTGGGAATTATCTTTAATAATCACTACTTGTGGCTTTTCAAACTGCATTATAAAGTGTTTTGCTAAATATGCCATATTTCTGTGGATGAATGGATGGCGTGAATGTTTGGATATTATCTGATGGGAGCGGCCTCCTAATGGTGTCACGTTTACCTGGCCAGGTGTTGCATCCTGTCCAATCACCTCACCATCTGGCTGTGGTTGACCAATCACCTCACCATCTGGATATGGTGCCGCCTCCTCCTCCTCTAAGGTGTAATAATAATCCTCGGTGGGGGTGTGGCCAGTCTCAGAGTAGTCAGGATCTACATCCTGATTGGATGACGGGTTGGGGTGTACCAGGAAGTAGGTGGGAGGGTTCAGAAGTGGAGATAAGATTTGAGGGAGAGTGGGGTGGTTAGTTTGGGGTTAAGATCCCAATTACCGTGTTAAAAGCAGAAGAGGAAGACCGACCACAGGAGGGCCGCAGGAGGTGATGTTTGTCAGGCTTAAATCGCGACAAACATCGTTATTAATCCAAATGTTATTACAATATTACACTGTAACCAAAGAAGTGTTTTGGAGCTGGCATGAAAGATCTCATCATAACATAAACCTTGTCATCCCAAAGGTTTATGGCATTCAACAAGATCTAATATCCCAGCAGGAATTTTGGATTTTTTTTGTACAGAAAAAAAATCCAGAGCATATCAAGGGTGCCACAATGCCATGATGGGGGTCAGGCAGGAGTCACGTTAAACCAAACCCCCGCAGAATGTCAGGCGTGTGACCTCAGCGGGTCACCTGACTAATCCTTTGACGATGATCAAAGCACCAATCACCGCTGCTGCTAGCACATTGAAAAGTGAGAAATTTTGTTCTTCCGTTAGGGTAAAAAAAGATGTTCTGAAGAAATATGAAGGATAGACAGGTGAAAGATACATATCGATAAATCACAGCCTCATAGACAGAGTGACAGATTTAGCCTTAAGTTGCTTCTCAACCACAATTATGTAATTTCCAGGAAATTAAATACAATTCACCGAAGCTAAAACTGCTTTGTACTATTTAGCCTACAATGTGAGTATGAATGCTAGAGTGCTTACTTGTTTCTTCTGTGAGGCTGTTTTACTCTTTTGGTAAAATGACATCAGACAAAAAAACATTCCAGAAACATAATAATAACAAGAAAGAAACCGGACAGAGAAACAGGAAAAAAGAGACAGATTTGAAACATGTGGTGTGTTATCCTTTAACATCTACAGATCTTTTAACATCTACCGAGTCTTTGTACTGTATGTGTGGTAGCTTAATAAGTCACTAGCACTATTTAAAAAATATGGCATGCGCTTAATTTTATCACCATCTCACTACTGACTAGATAAGAGAGACAGTAAAACGAGTAGGACTTACAGACTCAAAGTCTACAACAGGAGATCGAAATGCGAAAACACAGTGATAGAGGACTGTGTAGAGTGTCATGCGGCAGGGATCACAGTCCACTATGTCATATCGTCTGTCATGATCGCACCGATCATTTGATATGTAGAACAGGGGAGAAGGTCTGGATTTGTATGTGCCAACGTTCTGGGGACCAGGTTACCGTTATCAGGTTACCGTCATACTCAGGCGGTGGATATTCCCTCACCTGATTCGTCCAGACCTGCTCTGCCATCACTGGGCCCCAATTATCAGTCTTTTAAATAACGACCAACACTGCAGCATACTTATAGAACTGGTACAATATTCAATCACTGTATTTCCAAGTTTACCATATTTCCAACGTACTTGCATAGAAAAATCTATCCTATTACTTTCCGTAAAATTGAGCAAATGTCTATGAATTGTGTACAATCACAGTAGCCTAACAAAATCAAGTCGTAAAAGTATTTTGTTTTTTTGCAGAACAACAAAACAACTAAGGGAGCATCTGATCAAGACCAACCTATGTGAGTCATTCTACGACATCTCTGTGAAAGGTAACATGGTCCCCAGAATTATCAGGTTGGACATAAAGCTCCATACAGCCATCGCAGGCTCTCTATTTGTACCTGTTGATAACCGTTGGTCGGTTTCTTCGGTTTTTCTGGTACAGGAACGGTGGTGCCGCTGACCACAGACTTGTCAAAGGGGGGGAAAAGTTTGGATGTGGATTTGACGTTATTGATCTCGACCGTAACCTTGGTCTTCTCCGGCTTGGGGAGAGGAGGGAGGGGGATGGGCACGGGGGCAGGGGCCTCTTTCTTTGGTGGCGGGGGTGGCTTTGAGGCTGCAACCTTGACTTCGGTTTTAACGGTTTTAACTACTTCTGTTTTGGTGACTTCTGGCTTGGCAGCGACGACTTCAACTTTCTCCACTTTCGTGACCTCTGCTTTGGCCGGTGCCTTCACCTCCGTTTTTACAGTCTTGACCTTGACAGTTTCAGCTTTGGCAACCTCTGGCTTTGCGGCTGTGACCTTGACCTCTTTGGTTTCCTCTGCTTTTACTACGGTTTCTGTTTTTGTGACGACTGTTTCTGTTTTTGCGACGTCAACTTTGACCTTCTCTGCTTTGACGGCCGGTTTGGCTGCCGTGACCTTGACTTCGGTTTTCGTGACCTCTGCTTTGGCAGGTTTAGCTTTCTCTGCTTTTACTTTCACGGTTTCCTTCTTAGTGACCTCTGGTTTCGCAACTACAACTTCGACTGTTTCGGTCTTGACAACTTCCGGCTTCGCTGCTACCACCTTGACAATTTCGGTCTCGACGACTTCTGGCTTCACTGCTACCACCTTGACAGTTTCGGTCTTGACGACTTCTGGTTTGGTGACTACCACCTCCACTGTTTCAGTTTTGGTGACTACTGGTTTGGAAGCTGCTACTTTAACTATTTCTGTTTTGGTGACTATTTCTTTTTTGGTAGTGACCACTTTGCCCTTTTTAGGGGGATCTGTTTTGACTACTACCACTTTTTTCGTGACTTCTGGCTTGGTTGCTACCACCTCCACTGTTTCGGTTTGTACAACCTCTGGTGTGGACACCACAACAGTCTCGGTTTTAACAACCTCTGGTTTAGCAGCCACCACTTTAACTACTTTCTTTGTCACCTCTGTTTTGCCAGCTACTGCTTTCACGGTCTCTGTCTTGGCAACTTCTGGTGCAGCCACTTCTACTACTGTCACAGTCTCTGTTTTAATCACCTCTGGTTTGGCCGCTACCACTTTCACCACTTCGGTTTTGACCACTTCGGTTTTCGTAACCTCTGCCTTTGCTGGTGTGACTTTCACCACCTTCTTCTCTGCCTTTACAGGTTTGTCAACCTTTTCTACTTTCACTTTCGTGATCTTGGTTTTTGCCTCGGTCACGGCAGTTTCAGCTTTAGCAACCTCAACTTTAGGCTTTTCCTTCTTTTCAACTGTGACCTCTACCTTAGCAACCTCTACCTTAGCTTCGGCTTTGGCTGCTCCATTTTTAGCTCCATTGCCGTTAGCCTTCTTGTCAGCCCCATTTTTCTCGGGGGCAGCTTTAGCGGTGACTGTTTTCTCAACAACAGTCACTACTTTCTCCTCCACGACGGAAACCTTTTCTTCAGTCACTTTGGCCTTGCCGTTTACTTTTTTTTCAACAGTGGCTGGAGCCTCGGTTGCCTTGCCATTTCCATTACCGTTGGCTTTGCCGTTGCCGTTAGCCTTAGCAGCGCCATTGCCGTTAGCTTTAGCCTCTCCATTGCCGTTAGCCTTAGCAGCACCATTGCCGTTAGCCTTAGCCTCTCCATTGCCGTTAGCCTTGCCATTTCCGTTGGCTTTTTTCTCCTCAGCTGCCTTTCCATTACCATTAACTTTGGCTTCGCCATTTTTGCCATTGCCATTAACTTTGACCTCAACTTTTTTCTCCTCTGTCACTTTGCCGTTACCGTTAGCCTTCTTCTCAGCTCCGTTTTTGGGAGCAGCAGTAGCAGCGGCAGTTGGTTTGATTTTTGACAAGAGAACCTCGAGGGCAGTGGGCTTGGCCTTGGTGGGTTTAGCAGGGGCGGCCTCCACAGCTGCGGCTGCTGCCTCTACTTTGGCTGCCTTGGCGGGCTTGGCAGGGGCAGCAGTGGCGACGACTTTTGCGGGTTTAGCCGCAGCGGGCTTAGCCTTCTCTGCAGCAGGTTTGGCTGGAGGAGGGGCAGGCTTCCCCAGGGCTGCCTTAGCCTTCGCTGGGGCCGCTTTGGGTTTGCTTGCCTCGCCATTGCTAGCCTTACCACCCTATTTTACGCGTGTTGTGAAGATGTGGGGTGAATTTTTTTTTATATGGGTGTGGGTGTGGTGGTGAGATGGAAGTAGACAGTGAGAGACAGACAGGTAGACAGACAGACAGACAGACGGACACACAGAGAGACAGACAGGTACACAAAAAAGACCAGGGATGGGAGGGGTTGGAAGCAAAGGGGATGGACAGATGGAGAGAGAAAGACAAAAGGTTGACGTTTTGAGACACGGTGAAGCTTGGATGACTGGTTAAGACTCCTCCTGGCATTACTGGATCGTGCCACACATGTACAGTACAGTACCTATGACTAGACAAGGTGGAATCACCAAAGGTGTCGGAATAAGACACACCAGAGTTATAATTTTAGACATCAGCAATAAATAAATTACTCTGAGAGGCGTTTTCTCCAGTAATGCCAACCTCCACATTACAAATAAAAAGCAGCAACTCTGTGCTTACGGTATGCAGGGACACTGGTGGGCGGGTGGGCGGAGCTGGAGCTGGAGCTGGGTGTGGCTATGTGGGCGTGGCTATGTGTGCAAGATGGGCGCAGGGGCAGGGCTTCAAGGTCAAGCTAGCGCTACTAAAATTAGCGGTCACAAGAGGAGGTAGATCACACTGATCTTTCCAACTGTGCAAAGTTGTATGACGTAGAGGTTGAAGTGTTGTCACAAATGCAATTACAACGCTAGTGGTATGACATTACAAGGTTTCATACTACGAGTGTTGTAATCACATCTGTAAAAGTACTTCTGCCTCTACTTTCGACAACTCAGCGTCTGTGTGCAGGAAAAGGACACACATGCGACAGACACTACGTGATCCCACACGCACAGGATCACGCTAAGGCATGTGAACAGGCAGAGTGAGATGTTGGGAAATGAAATGATGAAAAATAAAAATATCCTTGTGACAAAACACATGCACAGCATGCTCCATGACAGTGTAGCAAGTCATATTTCCCTTTGGAACTATACAAAATGAAGTATAACACCTAATATAAGTACTACATTATTATGGTGTAATACTATGGTACCAGTGGTGAGTTATGAAGGTTCAGTGCATACTACCATATTACCATATTACCATTAGACCAGTTACCATTTCTGTGAGTCGTTGTTATTGTTATCGACAGACATGTCTGACAGTATTAGATTTTACTGTAAAATGTAAAAACAAAAAAGACAATAACATCACATGCTGGTAGATAAATATTAAAACCTAAAAAGATAACAATGGTCACCATACAAGACTCAAGGATGCAAATGCACTCTCGTCATGTCTAACAGGCAGTCAGGCTACGAGCTACTGTTGGGTTGTCTTTCAGACATACAGTATATTGAGGCAAACAAGTCATTGTAACTGAAGACCAGGCACTCACTCACTCAGTCAATTCATGCAGTTGGGATGCAGTCATACTACAGTATTCCAATGGCAGTACAAAACAGTCATGCACACTATATCAGTTGGTCAGATCTAGTGATTAGGGGCAGGGGTTGGGAGGTGTGTGTGTGTGTGTGTGTGTGTGTGTGTGTGTGTGTGTGTGTGTGTGTGTGTGTGTGTGTGTGTGTGTGTGTGTGTGTGTGTGTGTGTGTGTGTGTGTGTGTGTGTGTGTGTGTGTGTGTGTGTGTGTGTACTGAAAGCATGTACTGTATATTCATGTGAATGTGCATGGCTCAACGGTGTATTTACTGGAATGTGTGCATGGAATAATTTAGTTTAATAGTTAAGGAGCAAAAGTTTAATCTGTGTAGAAAGGGACAATAGACTATATTGAGACTATATAGAGACTACATTGAAAGACCCACAGTGTCCCTGTGTATTGAACACACACTTATACACAGTTATACAAAAACACACATACATACAAACATACAAAAACACATGGGCAACACATACGCAACTGACAGGATGAAAACGTAACATCCAGACAACGGAAAAGTCCACATGGACAAATGGTGCCGATTGGTGCCGATGACGACGCGAAGGGAGGCGGGCAAGGGCGATACGAACACAAACGCATCCGATATGGAGAGAACGTGAGGGGGGTGCTGGGTAGTGAAACGGGAGGTAGAACAGACCAGAGTACTGTAGAGACATGAGTGCCGTTTACAGGGTTGCCCACAAGGGGGGGGGGGGGGGGCTCACTTGTCCCGGGCCCAGGGAGAGTGGGGGCCCAGAATTGGATCCTCATTAAATTGTATGTATTGGTTTTGGGGCCCCTTCATGTGTCTTTTGTCCCGGGCCCAGCCAAAGCTGTCAGCGGCTCTGGCTGATTCGCTGTACATCTCCACGCCAGAGATAGCCAGACCTATTTGGTAGGTGCTGCCAGACCATCTGGGCTTTAACAATATCAGGCAAAAAAAACCCCAAAAAAAACAAAAAATTAACTCTTAAAAAAGATGAATCACAACAGCAAAAGCTCATTTGTCTCTCTTTCCCACTCTTGCTCTTGTTCTCCCTTCTCTCTTCCCTGTCCCCCCTCGTTCTCCTTCTCTCGCTCCCTCGTTACCTGTTTGGCAGGGGGCCCCATATCGGGGGAGGGGGAGGATGAGGGTGAGGGTAACGGGGCCCCGGTGGCATCGTCATAATAAAAGGGGTATTCATAGTCATCCCGCTCTGCATCAAAGTACTGAGAGAGTAGTACAGGGAGGAGGGGTGGAGGAGAGAGAGAGAGAGAGAGAGAGAGAGAGAGAGAGAGAGAGAGAGAGAGAGAGAGAGAGAGAGAGAGAGAGAGGGGTGATGGAGAGGAAGAGGGGAGCACAGTGGAATGCGACAGAGGGAGAAGGGCAGTAAACGTTTCAATGTAAAAGAGGAAAAGAGAGAGAGAGAGAGAGAGAGAGGATTAGAGACTAGGCTAATATAGTAGAAAGGTGAACACTGAGGGGAAATGGAGTCCAAAAGCAAGGTTTTTATCCTTCCACAAAGGGTTAGAGTGTGTGGCGCGATGCTCGGCCTCTTTGCTCAATGCATCTGCTCTGCATACACTTGACACCTTTGGGAATCCGTCAATAAGCACAGCGAGAAGAAAAAACAAACAAAACATTTGTTCATTTATGAGCACACCTGGAAGCAAATCAGAACATTGCTCCTAAATAATTTACAGGTAATTCTAACCCTAACCCTTGAATGAGTTGGATTGAAACTTTTTTAATCAAATGTATTTTTTTAATTATTATTATTTTATAATTGTATTCCCAACCGAATGAAGGGTACTTCTTGTGAAATGGAAGACTACAGATGTGTTGTCGGAATTTTGTTTTGTATTATATTGTATTATTTTGTATTTGTATTTGTTGGTAATGTAGGCATGACATCTCAAATCCATGTGTAAGAGCGTAATGTTGACCAAAAGTGGTAAATCACAGTAACTCAACCCATACAGTAAGTCAGACCGTCACAAGACAGAGATGAAGGTCACATGATCTCAGCATGTTTTCCTCCTCATTGTCTAGAAATCGAAGAGACTGCTCATAAAATGAAACAAAAGAGACACACACAGTAAATTCCTTAGCGTTCATTTAGCACTGGAGAGAGTAGGACGAACGCTATGAATGTTAATTCTGACCCTTGAAGTGCTGAATTAACACCCCTGAATTTACTGTGGAAATACTTGGATGTGTTTCTCGACAACATTGTTGCTAACTAAGTTATCAACTTACTTGGTCGCAATGTAATTTCCCATTGG
>NC_085876.1:18776513-18779013 GCF_034702125.1 Engraulis encrasicolus | reverse complement strand
AGATGGGGGGAGTGAGAGAGAAGGGGCAGAGGAAGGGATAGGGGAAGGATAGAGGAGGGAGATGGAGAGATAGGGGGAGGGATAGGGAGAAGAGAAGGAGGGGATTGAGAGGAGATGGTGAGAGAGAGAGAGGTGAGGGGGGTGGAAGGTGGAAGAAAGAGGAGGCGGAGAGACAGCAAAAGGACAGATGAAAGATGAAGGGAGCAGGAAACAGGGTATGATGGAGGGATAAGGGGATGGAGGGAAGAATGATGGAAGGGGGGAGAGAAATTGGAAGTGACGGAGGATAGGAATAGCCAGAGAGAGGGTGGGGGGAGCAAGGGATAGAGAGAGAGACAGAGAGAGAGAGAGAGAGAGAGAGAGAGAGAGAGAGAGAGAGAGAGAGAGAGAGAGAGAGAAAGAGAGGGACAAATAAAGAAAGCAAGAAGCGGGGTCAGATGAGGAGTGTGGATTGGAAATGATAAGAAAGAAGAGAATGAAGGAAAAAGGAGATATTTGAAAAGCAGGGAGAGGACAAGAGAAACAGGACAAACGGGAAAATGAGGAATGAGTCAGAGAACAGAAAAGAAGACATTAGCAGGAGAGCACACAGAATCAGTGATATTAGTAAAATAGTATAAAACAGGACAAACAAGACAGGAAAACAGACTACTACAGTGGAAAAAAAAAACATTTTAAATTAACCCATTGATGCCTAAAGCACCTGCAAAAATGCCTGCTGAATGCTTAAGCCCTTGTTGGGAAAGTTGCTCACAGCCTATAAAAATGTAAATAACCCTGATCTTGCATTAGAATGTGTTCCGTCAGCTGTAACATACCCAATCCTGATTGCAGCGAATATGTGTCTCCAGGCACCAAAGGTTAAACAACATATACAGTACAAGTCATCAGGCTAAAATCGGTTTAAGTGGAATAAAAACACCAACCAAAGTCACAGTATGGATCATCTATTGGATAGACATATTCAAAGTCTGCTAGAAAGTTAGAGTTTGTACTTCCACTGTCGTCAAACAGCACAAGCACACCAAACCCGATAGGCTACTTCATCTTGGGTGTGAAAAAAAAGGCAGGCCAGGCAGGCAATTTAAAAAATCATTTGAAATGATATCTGTTTCTACAAGGCCCCTTTACGTTACCATGTATGGTATAGTTATACCCTGTATGGTATAGTTATACCCTGTATGGTATAGTTATACCCTGTCTATGAAGACATGTCTGTTTGAGGTATGCTCAAACATAGCCACTAGAGTTCTTTTCTGCTTAATTATACACTAGAAATTCAAAGCATTTTCAGCAGAATCACAGTCTGGCCAGAAGCTCACAGAGGATAATTGCAGAACAACGAAAACAAAGAAAAGAAACATCAAGCCAGCGTATAACCACCAAGACTTAAAAAAAACCTCTACGAAAGCAAACCATATACAACAGAAGAGAGAGAAAAAACGGTCTTTGGCGGAATCTGCAGGAGGGAAAAGCCTTTCGTGGGTTTTTGAGGAAATGGTGTTAAGAATAGCATAGCAACGTTGTCTCACGCTAAAGCACCACAACACATATACAAACAACTCTATTCTTTCACACTAGTGCTTCAAAAAGTAGAATGAGCTCACGCACACACTGTATATTTCCTAAACAAGGCCTACAAACTTCAGAGGGTGGTCTGGAGACTGTTGGTTGTGAACTGGACTGGACTGTCATTCAAGACAAGTCTCAAGTCAAAAACGTCTTAATCATCTCTCTATATTTTCTTTATCAAGATTGTGATCATCAAGATAAAACATTTCTGTATTTCCAATAATTGTATTCTACACAGCATCTCTATATATCTTCATCTGCAAGCCTGATCAGGAACGCAATCCCAGAGTAGTCCAACCTGTACACCAGGGTAGGGGAGCCCAGACCTAGTGAAGTTGGGGTCTGTTGTAAAGGTGTCCGCCTTCAATATAGGCCTTAAGTGCAGGGGGAAATCCTGGTGTGTGTTCATAGTTGCCTACGGCCCTTGGAGAACTTAATAAAATCTCAAGTGGCCCCTCGAATTAAAAAAGTTCCCCACCCATGTCTTGGGTGAATGAAAGAATCAAAGAAAAGGGGGGCGCACCTAGCATCATTTTTTTCTTCTTTATTTTTGTGCATTTTGGGTGAATGAAACTAATTGAAACGACCACTTTCATGATTAGCTGATTAGCAGCAAAGGGCTAAAGGGAGAGCTACTTATGTGTCTGAGTGTCTGAGGGCCAGCCTGTACCTGAGAAGAGCTGGCTGGTGGGCACGGAGATCTGGGCCTTCTTGGTGATGCGGTAGGCATGGTCGGGGGTGCCAGCGCGGCGGGACGTGCAGAAGCCGGGAACCTTGGTCACCCCCTCAGGCAGGGAGGGCAACTGCAGCGCCCGCAAGACATCCACAGGGTCTTGAGAAGGGAAGAGAGATGAGGAGGTGGGGAAGGGGGGAGCAGGGAGGGAGGTAAGGCAAGCAGAGGGAGAGAAAGAAGAGGGAGAGACAGAGA
>NC_085876.1:18754013-18769013 GCF_034702125.1 Engraulis encrasicolus | reverse complement strand
ATGTGCATGTGTATGTGTATGTGTATGTGTATGTGTATGTGTATGTGTATGTGTATGTGTATGTGTATGTGTATGTGTATGTGTTGTGCTGTGCTGTGCTGTGTTGTGTCGTGCCGTACTGTGCTGTGTATATGTTGTGCTGTATGTGTGTGTGTATGTGTGTGTGTGTGTGTGCGTGTGTGTAAGAGAGAGAGAGAAAGAGAGAGAGAGAGAGAGAGAGAGAGAGAGAGAGAGAGAGAGAGAGAGAGAGAGAGAGAGTGAGAGAGAGAGAGAGAGAGAGAGAGAGAGAGAGAGAGAGAGAGAGAGAGAGAGAGAGAGAGAGAGAGAGAGAGAGAATCAAAGAGAGACTCAGGTATACAGACTGAGTGAAAGACAGCCAGAGAAAAAGACAAGGCAGACAGGTAATAAGAGAGAGGGGGGAGGTAAACAGGGAACAGAGAGAAGTGCTGACAGACACATCACAAGATAGAGAGGGAGAGAGAGAGAGAGAGAGAGAGAGAGAGAGAGAGAGAGAGAGAGAGAGAGAGAGAGAGAAGAGAAGAGAAGAGAAGAGAAGAGAAGAGAAGAGAAGAGAAGAGCATAGATAGACCATAAGACATCATGGATGACAGCAAAATACGACAAGGACGAAGGCTTTCAGACAAGGAGAGTGGCTTTGGAGAGGCATGATCAGACAGAGTCTAATGCTGTGTGCCCTCGATTACCTCTCTCCCTCCCTCTCCCTCTCTCTCTCCTCTCCCTCTCTCTCCCTCTCTCTCTCTCTCTCTCTCTCTCTCTCTCTCTCTCTCTCTCTCTCTCTCTCTCTCTCTCTCTCTCTCTCCACAGACGACCGCAGTAGTTAGGCGTGTATGCAGAGTCGTGAGTGCAGCCTGTAATTTGCATCATCTTCCTCTATATTTATGATGTATGTATAATGCTCCGCATTTGCACATAGAAAAGCGATCATAACCTCCCCGGCTATAATGATGGCCTATGAAAGTCTCCGCTTTGCAAAAGTATTTTATATGGAAGCGATCATTCACATCTTTTGCAGACTGCCGAAGGGCTTTTTTTTCCACAGACAGGCAACAAGTGCATGTTAGGAGTTCATTTCATGGTGCTTTGAAATAACGTAAATGTTTGGATTTTTCATTGGAGGCATTTAAATCAACCGTTTCCTTTTACATTCTTGATGTTCCTGATGGTTCATGGCCTGTTGAGTGCAAGGTTTTGCTTCACAGAGATTCAAGACTTCTTCTCCAACATCACACCTGTGTAGAACTACTACATTGTATGCAACTTAAATAATGTGCATATCTTCGAATCAGCAAATGCTCAACAAGAGACAAGCGACACTCCTGGAAAAACGTTCAAGTTCATTTTCAACATTTTTCTTGGTGTTCTTAGCCTGGCAAGTCAGAGTGAGTATGATATAATATGAAATGTATAGTCTGGGCTTGCCCCATAGGCAAAAATTATCATGCTAAATCAATCCCAATGGCTTGAAATTAAAATACAGGACAGAGTCAAGCCATATTCATGGCCCGGTTATCATTTTTTTCCAATGGTGCAGGGCTAGACCAACCATCCAGATACAAAAAAAACATATTCTTTCTGTCTGGTTTACTAAGATGTACTGCAATTGAATCACCATTAATACCCATATTTACTCTGTGCCAGGGACAGTGGTGCCCGACAAAGACAAAGTGGCACTGCGCAGTTAACTACATAATTTGTCAAAATTTACCAAAAATGGTTGTAATTACACCACCTTTATTTTGTGACAAAGCCTTATGGTCCAAATGTGTCCTGTTTTTGAGATATTGCTATGGCCCACTTGCAGGAACAACTGTACAATATCCAACATAACACCAAGGAATTGCAGGCATTTTCCTCAGTTTCAATGTTGGCGTAGTTATTGCACTTTGCCCTTGTAGGGCACAGTGGTGTGTGTGTGTGTGTGTGTGTGTGTGTGTGTGTGTGTGTGTGTGTGTGTGTGTGTGTGTGTGTGTGTGTGTGTGTGTGTGTGTGTGTGTGTGTGTGTGTGTGTGTGTGTGTGTGTGTGTGTGTGTGTGTGTGTGTGCCACTGCACGTGGTGTGGTGTGAGTCAGTCTGGCCAGTGCAATTGCAGGGAGGCAAAACCCTCTCAGGGAGGGAGGGACAGACTGAGGGATGAGGGGATGGAGGAATGGAGGGAGAGGAGCGGAGAGGAGTGTAGATGCTTTGACCACAGTGGCCTCTCTGAAGCGCCACTGTGTGTGTGTGTGTGTGTGTGTGTGTGTGTGTGTGTGTGTGTGTGTGTGTGTGTGTGTGTGTGTGTGTGTGTGTGTGTGTGTGTGTGTGTGTGTGTGTGTGTGTGTGTGTGTGTGTGTGTGTGTGTGTGTGCACTAGGCTAAAAAGACTTCTCTGAAACGCCACTGTGTGTGTGTGTGTGTACGAGGCTAAAAAGACTTTAAGCTTAAACCGGCACTGGCGGCGGGCGGCAGTGGTATGGTGCCTCCACAGCACAGCTCCCTCCTGCTTTATACACACCGACGTCTGTAAATATAGCCGGAGTTAACATCCTTGTGGCTTTATCCGACCATTGCGAGGGGAGAGGCAGCCCTCAAAAGTGCCCCTTAAAGCCCTAACAATCTTCTCAGACTCTACTCTACTGCTACTGCTACTGCTACTCCGGTTTAACAGCTGGTTTCTGTGTACAACAAGTGGAAATAATATATTTGTCAAAAAATGTGCTGCCAATTTTGTGTGTATTAGGCCGGGGAACCCTTTGTTTACTCATAACTCAAATAGTACTTAAATGCAACTCTGGAAACTTAGATGACTACGAAAAAAATAACAATATTTGGACATTTTTACAATAGGTTCCCTGAAAACACTGTCCAGGGGTTTGTGTGGTATGATGATGAAGGCCTGCCCTGCAACTAAGAAATGTATTATTGTGGACTTTGAATTAAAACCACATAAAGTTAGAAAAAAAGGACTCAATGCTTACTCTGAGAGCAAGACCCTTTAGACAGACTGGTTTGAGCATCTATTTCATCCCTTTTACTCTCAGTGCTTCTTTGAAACTGTTGAACGAGGTGAGATGACACCAAACAAGACAGCAGACAATAAGTGACACCTGAAAGCATTTATCTCTCCAGATTTATGTGCGTCTGTCTGAGTACAGGTGTTGAGGAGACTGGCGTAAATATCAGAGAGAGAGAGAGTGAAGGAGGCTACGCAGGGGAGGAGAAGACTCTACAGTCACTAACACTGTAATCACGACTACCTGCCTTTGAGGGGAGGGTTAGGGAAAATCCCCTGCAGTGAAATTATCCAGCACTACCTTTCAAGGATGGGTTACTGGCTGCACGTGCATACCGGGCCCAGGCCCAGGGGCCCCAAGAGTCAAGGAGGCCCTGATGAAGCCCAAGCCTCAATATTTCCATGTTAATACTGCAGTAAAATCATACTTTTACAACTGTATTTTCACATTTTCCTGGGAGACAAACCCCCAACCCCCCCAACAATATACTAGGGTCCATAAGCCTGATTTTGTTTTGTTTTGTTAACTATCCATGCTCATAGAAGGGGGGCCAGGCGCCCGTGAAGTCATTATCTGTCCCTGCACCTTTTCAGAGAGAGACAGAGACGCACCTTTGATGCCCAACATGGGCAGGTAGAGAGCGGAGGGTGGGGAGGGGGTGGGAGTAGTGTATGGGCGCCCTGTGCAGTGCAGTAAGACTATGATTTCAGCTCAGTAGAGGTGTACTATAATGGCATTGGGGCCCCTCTAAAGTGGGTCTAATTCCATACATAAAAAGCCATTTCGAGCTAATTCTGTCTGGCTTGTAATAAGCAGGGTGTCTGGGAGGTGTTGGTGAAAACTGACTTGATTTCAGGCCTCTGGAATACAGACTGGCCTCACACTGTATCTTTAGAAGGAAGCATGAACACATTGACAGCCACAGCAATTATGTATTCTTTTTTTATGTGGCTTAAAACTGCTCTTTTATAACACTCTTTTCCCAGCGTATTCAGTTGTTTGGAGAATAGATTACATTGCATGCACTCTAACGCTATGTATAGTCGGCAGTCCCCGCGCATGCTGTCTGGAGGAGTCATCCACAGGATCTATTTTTTAACATAAATGCAACAAACATGCTGAAACATCCCTCCACCACTTCCTGTTTCAAAGTAAAACTAGCAGACGAGGAGAGGAACTGGAATGCTGTCAGGAGCAGACGCTGGCAGCAGACACTGGCAGCAGACACTCCTGCTAGATCGCATTCAGTCTAAAAAAGGCAGTAAGTCAGTAAGTAACCTCAAATCACCAAAAGTAATCAGGTTGTACTGGTTATCCACTAGAATCTGGGCATTTCTCAAAACCTAGTGCAGTGCACTTCCAAGTGTATCAGCCTAATTAGTCACGCCCAGTGATTGGATACTGTTTATTAGTCACACCCAGTGATTGGATATTCCGTAGAGTTCACCAAAAAGTATCCAATCACTGGGCGTGACTAATTAGGCTGATACACTTGGAAGTGCACTGCACTAGGTTTTGAGAAATGCTGGCTGTCAAGTGTGTCTTGTCATGTCCATACTTCGCCACAGAAGGGCGCTATTAAAGCCATCCGAAATGTTTGAGGACTTTTTTTTAAATCTGGCGACCTCACACACAGATGGGTAGGCTATTTCATGTTTCAAGTGTGGTGGCTGCCTGTGAATCGTGTGGGATCAGTCATGACAACAGATTTACTACAGTCGTCTGGTCTACAGACATCGCGGGTCAAATGGAGGTGAAGGTGGTTCATAATGAGCCTATGTACACACGCATGACACCGGACACAAGCCCATACACACACACACACGCACGCGCGCGCGCACGCACACACACACACACACACACACACACACACACACACACACACACACACACACACACACACACACACACACACACACACTAGGTAGGCGCACTACCGTATGTGGGGCTTTTGACCAGGTAGGATCAGACGTTCGAGCAGCAGCAGCAATGTACCCAATAGCTGGTAGAGGCCTAAACGGAGAGCGGACAGGCTAAACAATCATACTCAGAATTTAGCCGAGCGAAGTTGATCAGCGCCGGCTTAACTACTGACTGAGAGGAAATGAGAAAAGGAGGGAGGAAGGGAGGGGTGGATGGATGGATGCACGGGGGGAGGAGAGGAGATGGACACCCAACATAGAGGAAGGGGCCTACCTTTTCATGACATGGCTAGCGGGAGGTATGGCTAAACTTCAAGAATGAACAAAAGAACTGCTGGAAAGCCACGGAACGGTCGCCCCGGGAGGAAAACGTATGTAACTAACAACAGGTGACACCCTGTTGAGGAAGAGAGGTGCAGTGTCAACCTCACGTGCACACCCCGTTGTTGAGTATCCCGGGCATTTCCTCCCGCGCACAGAGCCTCCATTCACTCCTCCGGTGAGGGCGCAGGGGAAAGAAGGGGTAAGCGCAAGAGAGAGAGGGAGTGGGTATGTTTGGCTTAGCGTGCCCCAGACAGGCTGTTCTTTGACAGCAGTGGCTTTGAAATGAGGTGAAGGAACATCCATGTTAAACAAATATCCCCCCATCCCGCCTACATTCTTCCATCACAGAAACGCGCATTCATTTCCATTCTAGACACGCTGCTTTGTTTTGCGATTATTTTATAAAAGTAGAATGCATGCATTATAGTCTTCGCGGATGTGAAAAGGGGCTTTCGATCCAGGTATAGCCCATGCGGACTCACTGCAGGGTGCCTGCAATAGCAGTGCGCCCCGGGCAGGCTCGGTGGACGCGCACTCTCAAGCAAACACGCACGCACTTTCTCAAACAGTGCGGACGCGGGGGAGGGAGGTGGGGGGCGCTATAGGCTTCTGGGGCAGAACTATGTCAAACTGCTGGATTCATTTCGATATTCCATTTCAGTGGCGCACATCTGCGGGGTCGATGCGCAACTTTTCAAGCCAAGGTGTCAAACCCACACACACACAGGGTGCACATTCAGCGGCCTGACGCGCAGCCTGAAAAAAAAAAATCCCCATCGGTCTCCACACCCGCATTTGCACAAACATAACTGTACCGAGCCAGCGTACAGAGACACAGAGGCACATTCACTGTCTCGCTCGCTCACTCACTCTGGGGCTCGCTCTAACAGAAGCTGTATAATAAGCTATTCATAAAACGAGAAAATATTCAGACTTCCTCCAAAATACACACAGGAGTCGGACGAGGGAAGGCGCAATCTCCCCATGCAATCTGAAATTAGACCTAGTGCCAAGGAGCACAGCGAGAGCGCACAATTTGTTAGATAAACCTTTGCAAGGTAAACGTTACCAGCTAAATACACAAAAGTCGTTAACTGAAGCGTTAATGCCTAGGTGTTAAAAGAACGGATTCAAATGTGCAATATTGAAAAGCGTGTCCGAAGGTTTGTAAGAATATCCATTGATTTTTTTGTCAAACTTAACCTTGAATAACAATATTTAAGAAAAACTGAATAAAAAGGCACATAAAAGTTGAGGTCCGATGCTGAAACTGAAAAAGAACAAATATGATCGTTGCATAGGCTATAAAATAAAAAATATATATTGGAAGATCTGCTAAGTTGTCACCTAAAATATCTAAGCTAAATGAATCATCCATCCCAAACCATCATCAGAGAAAATATTGAAATAGAATCCACACTCGAAAAAAAGTAACCATAATGTAGTTAATCGATTTAATCATGCTCCATAAGGAAACTTGTGGGGGTGAAATGCTGTGCCTGTAATGAGTTTAAATAAAATAAAATAAAATAAAAAGTTAAGTTTTTCAGAGGAAATTCTCAGTCTTTCTCCTGCAATTCCGCTTTCCGTCTGTGAGGGGCAGGAGGCTGGTGGTGATCACTAAAGACCTGCGACAGCTCTGATGCCAGCTCACCATAGCTCACTCTGATGGGAACCTTGGCAGTAAAAATGCACCGTCCTACCCTATAGCCCCGTCTGGGATAGCACCTTACTGTTGTGCAACCTCGTCATATCTTAGCACATAGGCAGTGACATGTCCAAATGTATTGTTAAAAGGTCAAATAAACCTTTAATTACTAACCAATGTCAACTCCAAACCGTCATACAGATTATATAGCATAAACATCAGGTGTCACCTGCATTTGAATGTCAACAGCCAATATGCACACTGGCACCTGTAAGCGAAGCACAATATCATCGCTAAGAAACATACATGTCTCACAAACTTTAATATAAAACTTCCATTAAGACCCTCAAAGTAACGGTTTGCATCCCCTCGAACAGGCGCTCCTTCAGAATGGCCATACGGGTAGGTACGGCTGTGCGTAAAAACGCATATCAATTGTCACAGTAGCGCACGACAATTAACTCATAACAGACAGCCTGCTTTCTCACAACTGGGCAAATTCAGACACACATTCCAACAGCAAGAACAGCAAATAATTCCACGGTCCAAATCAAAAGAAAGGGCGATCTTACCTGCTTGCGCCAAAGGGGCTTGGAACAAGGCGAGAGTCAAAGTCACCAAGGCGAGCGAGAGATCCATGCGCCACGGTCTCTGCTTCTTCCGAAACATCCATTCTCCGATATCCATAGTGAGGGTGGTCTGACGGGTTGCTTCGACTACAACGCAGGACAGTATTGGATTAGAAGTTGTCGTCTCTCACAGAAAGCCAGTTGGCAGACTGAACTTTCTGTGAGGCGAAAAGGAAAAATGGCACGCCTTAAGAGATGGCCACTAGTACTTCACACCCACCTTGTCTTGAATAAGTTACCTATCTACCTGTACAAAAACTTAAATACTAAAAGGGATGTAGGGAAATAAATATTGTTTTTTTACTTGATTCCTTAACGCTAAAGCCCCATTGAGACAGCACAGATAATATGAGTGCCGAAAGCGGAGAGAGCAGAGAGAGACTTGAAATCACTCTCTCCCCCTTTCTCTCTCTTTCGCTCTCCCCCTTCCAACTTTCTCCCACGAAAAGTGAGGGAGCGTGTGTGTGCGTGGAGAGAGAGAGAGTGAATGAGAGAGTCTCAGTGGAGGGAGAGGGAGGGAGAGAGGCTGTGCTGTGCGTGAATACGCCCGTGGTACACGTAGCTACTGCGTGTGCAAATGAGTTAAGGTGCGGACAATGATATAGAAAGCACTCTTTATGGAAAACTATCATCAGACGACCTTAATCGCCCGGCCAACTTCTGTTTTTATTTTGGGTAACAGCGAGTCCATGGAGAAGATGTATGATTTAAGTTAAATGGACATTGTTTTTCATCGGTACCATTCAGACTTCCAGAGATATTTCTAGCTATTTCAGGTACATCTCGCTCCCTAGGGTGCTCATATGGCAAGCCCACGCTGGACTTATGGGCTTGGAGCGATAGGATGTCCACTACATGGCCTAATAACGCATCTGTATTCGTATTTATCTCCGATAAGACAGTTGAACCTTGTGGGACCGGTGGGTCTCAGGAATTCTGAAGGAATGTACTGCGACCAATCAAGTGAAAGAATGCATTCTCCGTTAGCCGTAGCGTGAAACCGCGCCCACCCAGTCCCCTCTGCTCTCCTTTTGCCCAGCCCACCCAGCCCGCTAATTTTCTAGTCCCACTTGCCGCAGACCGTCAGGTGCAATAACCTGGAAGGTAAACAATGAGATGCCCTGATTTCAGTCTGCAGGCAGCATCCTCCCTCACAGACAAAAACAAGTGCAAACTGAAAAGAAACCAGTAGTTAGTGGTGTTAGCTTTTCTGACATTTCCCCAATGAAAAGGATACATTCAAGTAGTTCTAAACAAAATAATATTATCCGACTTTCAAGGGATAACTCTGATCTTTTTTTTTTTTTTTTTTTAATTTTTAGGGGCTTTTATGCCTTTATTTGATAGGACAGTCTGAGATGGTGACAGAAAGCGAGTGGGACAGAGAGACGGGGTGGGATCGGGAAATGACCCCGGCCGGACTCGAACCGGGGTCCCCGTGGGCATTCAAGCCCAAATGTGGGGGGCTTAGCGCGCTGCGCCACAGCGCCCCCATAACTCTGATCTTTTGAATCATATTTTCAGTGAGGAGTTCTAGAGGAATATGGGGGGCCGCGGCAGTCATTTCCTACAGGAAGTAGTTCAAAACTCAGTTCACATACATGTATTTCAAATTCAATTCAATTTGAAATTTCAATTTTGCAAGAGATTGCTGTGAGCTATGTTGCTCAGTATCATTGGCAAAGCCTATATAACACCACAAATAACAATTATTTTTATCAGGACAGTGACAATAAAGGCTACTGTAGGCCTATGTCTTAAATGTCATTATTGGGCCTCTTTGCACTGTATTTGGCTGTGTTCACCTGAACACTAAGGGAATGTGGCACCCTATTAAACAAAGGCGCATGCATGTAGTTAGTTTGGAGGCACCCGAATGAGAATGAACGTGTTCATAGTCCGCTCATCAGGCAGTAAAAAGTGAGCATTCAGTTCACGTTCACCAAAATTATAAACTAGTTCATGAAAAACTAGCAGACAGAAAAGCCTGTGGCATAGACAACATTACAGCTGAGCACTCTATATGTATAATGTTCATTATGTCTAACTGTTTAAATCATATTTGAGTTTTTCTTTTACTTCAGACATGTACATGTGCAGATGTGACGGAGGTCATCTTGCACTTGTTCACCCCCCTCGGGGATCGAACCTGCATCCTCATCAACTACAACGGTTCGGCAATGGGAGACACAGTACGATACCGCTGGGCCAAGAGACTAGTCTCTCGGCCCAACGGCACGAGACTCTATGAGGCTATCGGAGGGAGGTTTACCAACGTTCCACGCCAACTCTGTGCTAGTTAGCCTCCGTTACACAGACACACATGCACATGTCTGAAGTAAAAGAAAACTCAAATGTGAGCTGAGTAATCTTTTTTTAGAAAAAGGGTCCAAAGTTCCCCAATCCTACACAAAGAGCGTGGAACATAGGACTTGGGGAACATAGGTACACTCCCCTTAAAACTAGCTGGCCCCAGGCAGTACTGCTGGATCCTCTGATTTGGTGTGTCATGGCAATACATACTGCCTGATTCCATGATGTCAGTCATTCTTGTTCCATTTATCAAAGGTAAGCCTGGTGAGGTTGGTAGTATCGATAACTATACACCTATGGGGGCGCTGTGGCGCAGCGCGCTAAGCCCCCCCACATTTGGGCTTGCATGCCCATCCGCGGGGACCCCGGCTCGAGTCCGGCCGGGATCATTTCCTGATCCTCCCCTGTCTCTGTCCCATTTGCTTCCTGTCACCATCTTCGACTGTCCTGTCAAAATTTAGCCCCTAAAAAAAAAATATATATATATATTAGAGATACACAGGATCCAAGATCCGGTTCCGGATCCGGCAGGATAATAGGATTTTTCACAGGATCCGGATCCGGTTCCAGGATCCAGGATCCGGTAGCCGAGGCTTTTCAGTCAAAATAGTTTGAGCGAACGTGACAAAAAGTGAAAGTGAAAGTTTAATACTTGACAGAGAAAGTGCATAACTTCCCATGACAATCAGTTTGGCTCATTTCTTACATGCAGATGACCATATCATTATATCTCCTATAATGCAGTGGGTTCCAACAGCTCCTCAATATCTGTTCTGGCTACGGGGTAGAGTTTGATATTCAACATAATGCTAAAAAAGAGTATGGTAATGATTTGTAATAAGAAAATATCTGGGGTACATCCTAACAAATACGCTAGAGGATGACACTGACATGAGCAGACAGAGGAGAGTGATATGTGTCCAAGCCAACATGCTGATTAGACCAGGGGTCCCCAACCTTTTCCATCTTGGGGCTCACTGGAAATTTTCACACAGGTTTGGGGCCCACCTCTGATCCAATAAGCAATAAAACTCAAATAGTCAACAGCAACAACAACAAACTCACAAATATACAGTCATTATTGATTTTTAGAAAATGATTTCAGGGCCCACTGGGAATACCTTCATGGCCCACCAGTGGACCCTGGCCAACAGTTTGAGAATCACTGGATCAGACTATTCCATCACTGCATTACAGATGTTAAAGTTAACCTGTTTCAGACGTACTGCTTCCCTCTCTACACACACAGCTCCACTCTGAGTTAGATACAAGAGGGAGAGCTTGCTCAAGCTTAACATACTGTAGCTTACAATGACTGTCCACTCTCCAGATTCTCCTGAAGAAACCAAGAATTACTAGAGCAAGTGGGTTGTTTGCAAACTAGGCTAACTTCATTCATAGCACTATTGACAAATCTCACCTTTAAGTTTATGAGCAGGCTGGACCTCTCTACAAATGAGCTTATTGCACCATCAGTAGATCCAAGTCATAGCTCTGTTAGGTACATGTCTATGATCTGGGAACACGGGTATGAGTGCCATCATGGGCAGTATTGGGTAAGCGGTTAAGGCGTCAGACTTGTGGCCCAAAAGTTGCCAGTTCGACTACCGACCCGCCAGGTTGGTGGGGGGAGTAATCAACCAGTGCTCTACCCCATCCTCCTCCATGACTGAGATACCCTGAGCATGGTATCGGTCCCGCCGCACTGCTCCCTAGCAGCGCCATTGAGGGCTGCCCCCTTGCATAGGTGAGGCATAAATGCAATTTCGTTGTGTGCTGTGGAGTGCTATGTGTCACAATGACAATGGGAGTTGGAGTTTCCCAATGGGTTTTCACGGCTTTCACATCATTATTATGTGTGTATGTTAAGTATTCCTTGTGGGCTTTGAGCCTGTAATAACGTTTTATAGTTCATTGTCAAGGTACAACACTGGTCTCGTGTTGGTAGCCCATTAACACACACTGTTCCAGCAGTGGAACGCTGTAATAGTCACTGACAAAAAACATTACTACCATAGTACTGCACCACTATGACAGCACACAGGGCCTTTAGTAATACATTACGACTTGTTCCTTCACCATTCTGGTAACAGTTCGTTTATAACAGGGGCTGTGTCTTACTGGGTTAAGAGAATATTACTGTATGTTAGAGAAAGATGGACTACCTACCGGTACTTTAACCAGCTTGCGTATGCCAAGCTCATAGACGTCAATGGTGGCGGGCGCAGGGCACAGTATAGCTGGCATCAAGCCACCTGCTCTGACCGTCAATGCACATGCCGCCCGGTAGGCAGGCAGGCAGGCAGGCAATAATTAAGAGCAATCTCTCTGATGTTCCCTCCCTCTGGCCCTCTCATTTCACTCTATTTTGGTCTTTGATTCTGGCATGAAAAAAAGGGCAAAAAAGACCTACCTAGCTAGCCTGTGGTATTTTTTGCCCCCCTCTTTTTTTTGGCCCCTGGTCTGTACCATACATAGATACGCTACGTACGGTAGCCTACAATTGCATTTGCTTTAAGCAGCCCAGACCTTCACTTAAGTCTGCTTGACTGCTACAGTTCAAACAGCGAGCTCTGCCACGGCCCTTTAACTACAGAGGGGAAGGGCTGCTCATAAGGCTGTCCCGGAGAAAGGCCAAATCATCACGTGCAAATGACTGGCCACCTATACCGCCAGTCATTGCCCCACATACATCGAGAGAAATGTCCCTACACACAACTCTGGCTTAAGGCCCAGCCTTGCCGGCTGGGCACTGGACTGCTATTCGGGCGACCCGGGTTCGATTCCCGGCCCGGGTCATTTCCCGATCCTTCCCTGACTCTCTCTCTCCCACTTCGCTTTCTGCCTCACTGTCCTATCTGAAAAATCATTTTTAAAATCCTCAAGAAATATTTAAGAAACCCTCTGGCTACATCTCTGTATGTCATACTCTTATCTTGTGCTCAACATAATGGAGGGGGGAGGATGTGGGGGGTGGTATAGGGATGCTTTGGGGTGGGGGGGGGGGTGTTGCTTAAGGACGGTTACCAATACTGCCCTTCAAAGGAAAAGTGCAGTAACTACGGCAACACTGAAACTGAGATAAAAACCTTCAAAGTATTGGAATTTGGTTGGATATTGTAGCTACTGCAAATTTGACACAGCAATATCTGTAAAACGGAACAGAATTGGACCACAAGGCTTTGTCACGAGATAAAGGAGGTTTTATTAAGACCATTTTCAGTCTAAACTCAATTTTGATGAAACATGTAGTTACTTCACTTTGCCTTTGTAGGGCAGAATACAGTATACTATTTAAAAATACATACTTTCAATTTTGTACATATTCAGATACTTTCAATAAAAAAAAACATTGACATGCATACCTCTGCTTAATTTCAGCTTCACACCAACCAGAGCAAGTCATTGCATTGTTTCTCATGCAAGCGCACAGCTATGCAAGTGCCAAGTGCATGCCACTGTGCAAGTTAACAACTATTTTCCCTTCAAATTGGCCATGAAAAAAGAAACAATTACAGAGACAAATTTAGAGGGTTTATTTTCGCATTCAACAACACATATCTCACCCATGGGTCAAATGTAGGCTTTTTTTTTCTTCTGTGGCAGATCTCAGTTCTGTGTGTGCAAACAAAAATTATGACAATAGAGGACTGGAGAAAGAGAAGAAGGAGAAGAAAGGAGCACAGGAAATGAAAGGACAGAGGACAGAAGAGATTTTTGCTCCTCGCTGGTGTTTTGGGCTGCCCCAAGTCACCCACTTTTGGCTGGGCCGCGTTTCCATATTGAAACATAATCACAGTCTATGGTAGACCTGTGGTCTCTCTCCACTGACAGTGGCATAGAGGAGGGATTCTCAAACTATGGGGCCGGGGCCCACTGGCGGGCCCTGAAGATATTCCATGAGGGCCTTGAAATGATTTTTTTTTTTTTAATTCAAATATCCTCTGAAGACGGTGTAGCAACACCGTAACGTTTTTCGGGTGTTTGCACAAAACAACAAGTCTTGAAAACTAAGCTACAGTGTGATTCAGCCTCTCCTTTCCAGTGAATAAGAACACATCAAACATTACTCAACGCTCTTCTCCCCTGGAAAAAAACATGGCCTAGATTTGGACTGGCATATACACTATAACATTACATTCATTTACATTACATTACATTACAGACGTACAGTTATTTAGCTACAGGGTATTGGTTACAGGTACTGGAGCAATGTGGGGTTAGGTGCCTTGCTCAAGGGCACTTCAGCCATGGGTGAAGGTGCTGGTAAGGGTGGGGTTTGAACCTGCAAGCCTGTGATCTATATCCCCAGCAGCAGATGTCTCTGGTGAAAAGCTCCATCCCAAGTCCTGACCTTACCTTCCAAAACCAATAACAATTAAAACATACACCAGTAACCAGAGAAAGCCCAGACACACGGGGCACCTGTGCCAAATCTTGTGGTGAGATAGACCCTCACTACTGTATTGCATTACTCTTAGCTGACGTGTTTTCATCCAAAGCGACTTATATTGCAGGGTATTGGTTACAGTCTCTGGAGCAATGTGGGGTTAGGTGCCTTGCTCAAGGGCACTTCAGCCATGGATGCAGGTGTAGGGAGAGGTAAGGGTGGGATTCGAATCTGCAATCCTGTGATCTACAGTCCAACTCCCTAACCATTACACCATGGCTGCCCAACAACAGTTTGTGCTCAGTCAAAGATCTCCCATTCTGTTAGACTCCCATCCCAAACCCTGGCCTTACCCTCCAAACCAATCAACAGCTGCCTCAAAACATGCATCAGAACTGAGAAGAACACCCAGACTGTGGTCTCTTCCCTTGAAAAACGCCCCAGGATCTTGTAATACATTTGACTAGTCAAGGAGAACCTCACGCGCTAGCCTTGACCCTCAAAAACCTGCTGGAATTCAAACACACGCACACGCACACGCACACACGCACACGCACACGCACACGCACACACACACACACACACACACACACACACACACACACACACACACATCCGCACGCATCGGGAGTCAGGAGAAAACCTGTCTTCAAGGTTCTTCCTTTTAAGACACACCCCAGTCAGCAGCCATAGCATCTGTGTTGTGTCTTTCCCTGCTTCCAACCCAAACTCAAGAAGCTCCAACCACCCACCCTGGACATACA
>NC_085876.1:18731513-18746513 GCF_034702125.1 Engraulis encrasicolus | reverse complement strand
GAGTGTGTGTGTGTGTCTGTGTCATAAGCAGAAAGCACGTAAAAAATTGTAATAATTATTCTGGTATTCTTCTTTTAAAAATTCATGCTAAATATTTCATCCATGGCAATAATAATACATTAAAAAAAACAATTGTGGCCCTGCCGTGGCCAACCGGTAGGGCACTCGCCTGCCATGCGGCTTACCCGCTTCCCAGCCTTCCTTTCCCAGCCTGGGTCCTTTGCCTACCCCTCCCCGTATCTCTCCCAATTCACTTCCTGTCCCTCTCACACTGTCCTATCAAATAAAGTCGAAAAAGACCAAAACAAATATTTTTAAAAAACAATTGCTGTCACACACTCATGCAAACTTCATGCAGTGGCCCTACCATGGCGCTATACAATGACAACGAAAACACCTCCAGTTGGCAAATTGTAACGTGTGTTCAGAACATGCTAATTACTTGTGGTGAAGAATCGCCTCCTATCAACCTTTCTGAAATGTCCCCCAGCTCCCACACTCTTAAAGAGTTTTACAGCACAAACAGCCACAGCAGGATCTGAGGAAACCTCACGATTTTCCACATTCATTTTACACGGTCAGTGGCATTGCTGCGTCGTTTGAGTGGCGCTACTAAACTAAATGAGTTCATCAAGGGTAAAGCCACTAAGCTCTTGCACACTGCGGCCAGTCCTCACAGCACACAGCCAAAACAATCACCCAATTATACAAAGCAGACCTCCTTTTTTCAAAAAAGAAGTATTTAGTTGGGTAATTGAGGAAAGGGTAATTACATAGTTAAACAGCTTTTAAAGTCACGAAACAGTGTGTATTGCTGTTTCCTACTGGAAATAACAGAGGAAAATCACTCACCTGTCGGTTCCCTGGGCTCCCAGTTTGCCCCAAACTTCCCTTTGACTGTACACCAATGAAAAGGATGGATGATGTGCATTGCACAGCCAATCAGCACGTTTCATACTGCGACGTGGCTTAATCCCAATGCAAGAAGCGAAAGGCTGCACACAAGAAATGCGATAATCAGCCTGCGTTGGCACTTCAAAGAAATTAAGGAGACTCAAACAGTCTGTGTGTCCACAGTTTACACAACATACTGTATATATATAAATATAGTATATATACAGTGCCCTCCATAATTATTGGCACCCCTGGTTGAGATGTGTTAAAAGCCTTAAAATAAATCAGTGTTTATTGCAGAAGAACACTGTCACACTGAAAATTGTAGGAAATGTAGCCTTCAACTCAAATTAATTGTAAGAAAATAAAAAAATTCCTGACTAAAAAAAAATATTTTTCATTAAATCACCTGTTCCACAATTATTGGCACCCTTAACAATTCCCAGGAAATAAATATAATTGAAGCATTTCTGTCATTTCTACAGTAGTTTACAAAGTTTACCAGAGTATGTAGGAACATTTAATTAGTAATTCATCACTTCCTGTTTCCCTGGGGTATAAATATGACGTGACACCGAGGCCATTTCTCTCATCCACTCTTAAACATGGGAAAGACAAAGGAACACAGCATACAAGTGAGGCAGATGTGCGTCGACCTTCACAGGTCAGGCAGAGGCTACAAGAAGATTGCCACTCAACTGCAGCTGCCCATATCCACTGTGAGAGGAATAATTAAGAAGTTCAAAACAACTGGAACAGTGGTAAACAAGCCTGGACGAGGACCCAAGTTTATTTTGCCACCACACACAGTGAGGAGGATGGTAAGAGAAATCAAAAGATCTCCAAAGCTCACTGTTACAGAATTACAACAAATGGTAGCATCCTGGGGTCACAAAGTCTCCAAATCAACCATCAGGCGCTGTCTACACGCCAACAAGATGTTTGGGAGGCATGCACGGAGAAAACCTTTCCTCACTCACAATCATAAACGCAAGCGTCTGGAGTTCGCCAAGCGGTATTGGGGCTTCAACTGGGACCGTGTGCTTTGGTCAGATGAGACCAAGATTGAGCTTTTTGGCAACAAACACTCTAAGTGGGTCTGGCGTACCACGAAAGATGTGCATGCTGAAAAGCACCTCATACCCACTGTGAAGTATGGGGGTGGGTCAGTGATGCTGTGGTGCTGTTTCGCTTACAAAGGCCCTGGGAACCTTGTTAGGGTGCATGGCATCATGAATGCTTTGAAATACCAGGACATTTTAAATCAAAATCTGTTGCCCTCTGCCCGAAAGCTGAAGCTGGGTCGTCACTGGGTCTTTCAGCAAGACAATGACCCTAAACATATGGCCAAATCTACACAGAAATGGTTCACCAGACACAAAATCAAGCTCCTCCCATGGCCATCTCAGTCCCCTGACCTCAACCCCATTGAGAACCTGTGGGGTGAGCTGAAGAGGAGAGTACAGAGGAGAGGACCCAGGTCTCTGGATGATTTAGAGAGATTCTGCAAAGAGGAATGGCTGAAGATCCCTCTTTCTGTCTTTTCCCATCTTGTGAAACATTATAGAAGAAGATTAGGTGCTGTTTTGTTGGCAAAAGGGGGTTGTACAAAATATTAACACCAGGGGTGCTAATAATTGTGACACACATTATTTGATGTCAAATAATTATTTCTTTATGTGGGATTTTTTCCCCACTGAATAAATGCACTTGTATTGAAGGTTGGATTTTTCTCTTTCTTTCCATTAAGGTCCCATATTATTTAGAAAAAAATAAAATAATTGGAAGCTAAAAAACACATTTCAAACAGGGGTGCCAATAATTATGGAGGGCACTGTACTATTCTGTATATATTTAGATAAACATATACATATCTTTTTGTTTTAGATTAGTATATTATTTTTTATTTCAGATTTTCTTCATCCTTTCTCCTTTTTCTGTCAGTGTGCAATGTGGGGAGGAATATCAGTATGTCATTTGTGTTCTCACCTTTATGTTGCATAAAAGGAAAACATACAGTACATACATACGGTATGAGGCATTGTATCATTATGTATTAGACACTGAAAGAGTAAACCCTTTAACGCAGAGCCTCTGTTATAACGTCATTGTCAACAAAACGGTAATGACCACGTTTTAATCGGTTACCTAAGACTCCTTGCATTGTCATAGCAATGTTGGCATGAGGTAGTTAAATGTTTTCAGAAAAGAGTAAATAGGCCCGCCGACGGACCCATCTGCAGCTACGGACAGTGGCTTTCCTCATCACAAACAACAAACAGTCACTAGCAGATGAAACAGGGGGCACAGCCTTTTAAGGCGTTGAGGTCAGAAGGTCAGACAGTGCTAGTGTGTGTGTGTGTGTGTGTGTGTGTGTGTGTGTGTGTGTGTGTGTGTGTGTGTGTGTGTGTGTGTGTGTGTGTGTGTGTGCGTGTGTGTGGCTGCTTCTAAGGCGTCGAGGTGAGAGAAAGTCAGTACTAGTGCTAGTGTGTGTGTGTGTGTGTGTGTGTGTGTGTGTCTGTGAGGTGAGAGGGTCAGCCAGTACTAGTGTGTCGACTTTGAAGAGGACCGCAAGGACCACAGCACACATGACCCTGACAGATCCAAGGCGGAGTGTGTGTTAATGGTGTATGGGGACGGGGAGCATAGGACAAAGATGTGTGTGTGCGTGTGTGTCTGCGCTGCGCACGCACACATCTTTTGTGTTTGTGAATGGAGCATCGACTCTATTCATGTCTAGTGAGAAAGGGCCACGTGTGTGTGTGTGTGTGTGTGTGTGTGTGTGTGTGTGTGTGTGTGTGTGTGTGTGTGAGTGTGCGTGTGCGTGTGTGTGTGTGTGTGTGTGTGTGTGTGTGTGTGTGTGTGTGTGTGTGTGTGTGTGTGTGTGTGTGTGAGACAGAGTGTCTGTGTGTGTGTGTGTGTGTGTGTGTGTGTGTGTGTGTGTGTGTGTGTGTGTGTGTGTGTGTGTGTGTGTGTGTGTGAGACAGGGCCAGTGTAGAGCAGCATCTCACTGATGCCTAAAATGACCCCTGTGACCTTTCACCTCATCCCACCGTGGCACGCAGCTGAGCGGCGCGGTTCTGACCCGACCCGGCTGCCGAAACATCCACTGCCGTGCCGTGGTCTAACGGTAAGGCACTGGGTTTACTACGCCATCGACCGGGGTTCGATTTTGTCCCAGGTCATTTGTCGATCCTTCCCCGTCTCTCTCTCCCCACTCATTTCCTGTCTCTCCTCCACTGTCCTGTCAAAAATTAAGGCAAAAAAGCCCTAAAAGTATTAAACAAAAAAGTGTGCTGTATATCCCCTGCCGATGCTCCTCCTGGAAGTATACCCACATGACAGGCTTTTAATGTCCTCTGCATTTAATAGTGATTTTATTATTACCTCCGCCAAGGAGGTAAAGTTTTCACTTGCGTTGGTTTGTCTGTCTGTCTGTCTGTCTGTCTGTCTGTCTGTCTGTCTGTCTGTCTGTCTGTCTGTCTGTCTGTCTGTCTGTTTGTCTGTTTGTCTGTCTGTCTGTCTGTCAGCAGGTTAACTCAAAAACTTGCAAACGGATTTGGCTGAAACTTTGTGGAGTTGTTAGTAATGACCCAAGGAACAAGTGATTCAATTCTGGTGGTGATCCGGAGCACGAACAGGAACCAGGACCTTTTTAAAGATTCTTCACCATTGCTGGCCTGATACAGCTAGACGCCCCTACAAGTGACCAGAAATTGAATTGCAGGAACTCCACAAAAAGAAGGCAGAAAGACTTAGGGTGTAACATAGTCAAATGTTCTATGAAGCAACTTCCTTGGCAGAGGTCTGCGTTCTCTGAGTGCTTCTAGTTACCAATCTTATTATTGTGCTGATCTATCTGGATAAACAGCTGTGTCTCACCTACTGCAAATTGAGTCAGGCAACTATTAATCAGCACTGGTTCGTCTTTGGCCAAAATTCAAATATGAGCCTTTTCAAACGCCACCTGAGACGCACCAACTCCCATTGTCATTGTGACACAACACTCCACACAGCACACAAGTCTTCACTGCACACTGCACGCAACCAAATTGCATTTATGCCTCACCCGTGCAAGGGGGCAGCACCCAATGGCGCCCCAAGGGAGCAGTGCGGCGGGACGCTACCATGCTCAGGGTACCTCAGTCATGGAGGAGGACGGGAGAGAGCACTGGTTGATTACTCCTCCCACCAACCTGGCGGGACGGAAGTCGAACCGGCAACCTTTGGGCTACAAGTCTGGGGTGAATTTCTCAAAACCAAAGTTGTAGCTACTTTGTTGCCTTCAATGCATTTTCCCATTGGCAACTACCGAAGTTGCTAACAGGCTAACAACTTCCCCTTAGAGAAACTCACCCCTGACGCCCTAACCGCTTACCCACCATGACTGCCCTAAATATAATCTGAATCTGGAGTATCGTAAAACGATACACTGGCATGCATGTCTGGTTTCATTACTACACAATGCAGCCGAAACGTCTGTCAGTCCCTGCAATGTTTGAATAAAAAGAAAAGAACAAGAAAGAAGGAAACACTGAGTGCAATCCATTTCCTAACTACTTGATTACTTCAGAGACGCACCAACAAGACAGAAGAGTGCGGTGTGTGGAAGATAACTTGGTTTCATTACTACCACACGGTCGGCAACAGGAGGAGGACTTTTCCTGTCAAATAAAATAAGAAACCAGTCAGCACTGCACACATATCACCATACATCACACAGGATTAACTCTCGACTTACAAATGATCCCTTTTGCCAGAAGGGATTTGTTCTTGCCATAAGTTTTAGTTCTGCATCGGCAACGCTATACAGCATGTCTCTGCGGGGGCATCTAACCACAGCCAATATGGTCTTGTTTTGCAAGAGCAGTTATGCGAGGGATTGAGAAGCCAATGGAGATTTTAACATGTGTGATATTAGAACCACTGGCAGTATTTGGTTTCACCCCCAGCCCACCAGTAACCGAAACCAGCAAAAAACATGGTATGGAACGACACACACGCCATTCATACAGAGCACAACCAGGTCTGGACTGGCCATCTGGCATAGCGGGCATTTCCAGGTTGGCCATGCACCCTTGAGGGCCTATATTTTCAGAAATGGTAAAAAAAGTTTTTACATTTCTGAAAGTAGGGGCCCACGAGGGTGTGGGGCCCACCGGTTCTGCACCGTTAATTACGAGGGGCCCCTTTAAGCCAAAAGTGCCCCGGCCCTACAGTATTTCTCCCCCATTCATAGACAGCACAACTACTTCTAGGCATTGTTTCCAATCCTAGACCACTATAGTCTGAGATCGGATGGAGGGAGCGAGTAAATGAGTTAGCAAGTGAGCCAAGGCAGCGAGGGATTCAGTGAACTAGCCTGATTATCATCAACTTTCAAATCTCTTCGAGACTTAGTCTGACCAAGAGTATAACAATTAACATTTCCCAAACAGCATTTCCCAAACGGCCTCCCTTGGTTTGCTAATGATTGTTTGCTTCCCAACAAAGTGGGAGGAGTTTCCGATTTTGCGGGAGCTCAGAAAGTACTTGCATTGCTCTTGACCTGACTAGTAGCAACGCTGAAGCTGTTGCGTCACTAGGAGGGCACGGCCTGGCTATCAGTGAACGAGTGAGAAAAGGGAGCGAGGGATTCAGTGAAGGAGTGAGGCAGGGGGTTCCGGCCTGCCTGTCAGAACAGTGCTAAGCACCTGGACCAGAGGTGTGTGTCCACATAGACTACCCCAGCAGACTGCCACACAGGGGGAATAATACACCTCTGTGGATCCCAGGCCTTCTCTACTACAGACAGAGAGAACACAGAGAGCGAGAGAGAGAGAGAGACAGACAGACAGACAGACAGACAGAGAGACAGACAAAGAGACTGGCAGACAAACCGAATGTACATGTAGATAGATAGCTAGACAGACAGATTGACACAGACTGATTGACATGAACGAAAAAACAGAGACAATAATCCCACACAGCACAAAATAGCATAGGCTAGACAAATGAGCGATATCCAATACAATTCTACATAAACGTTTAATGCTGCAATAAAAAAAAATATGTCTGGTTGGCTGTAGTGTGATTGAGGGAAAAAAGGCGCTGTGGTATGGTGCAATGGGGTGAAGACTGGGCTAGAGGTGGGGTAGAGTTGGGTTAGAGGTGGGGTCCCATACGAAAATCAATCAATGGTAAATAATGTTTTTCATGGTATGGTAAAAAAAAATGGTAAAACCCCCAAAAATCATGGATAAGCCATAGTAATACTAGGGTTGGTTCAGGGTGCTTAGTTAGAGTAACCATGACATACCATGGTAGAACCATGGTTACTACAGTAAAACCACAGCAAAACCATGGTCGATTTTTGTAGGGGTTTGGGTTGGGCTAGAGGTGGGGTAGAGGTGGGGTAAAGGTTGGGTAGAGGTGGGGTTGGTGGGTGGAGAGGCACCACAGTAGCAGTGGTCAATCCGGAATGCGCTCGGGGGAAGAGAAGAGAGCGCACAGAGGGAACGGGGGAATGTACCACAGGAGTGCTGAGGAAGGTTGGGGGGTGGTGGGGGTGGATGGGGAAGGGGGTGGAGGTGGTGGCGTTGATGTTGCCAGGATTCCTGCACGATTGGGCTGCTTAGGATGGCCTTCTGCAGGTAGAAACAGTTAAAAATGGGCACGGTGGTGTTTCTGTACATTCATAACCATAGAAATCAAAACAATTTGGTTCCAATTGGGAGGGATTTTTAGACATTTTTTGGGCAGAAAAAATATCAGACCCACCTGACAACCCCAGGTGGTGGGGGGCTGGTTGCGGAGGCCATGGGGGGAGGGTGTGTGTGTGTGTGTAGAGGGGGTGTGTGTGTGTGTGTGTACAGGGTGTGTGTGTGGGGAGAGGGTGTGTGCTGAGGGTGATGTGTGTGTGTGTGTGTGTGTGTGTGTGTGTGTGTGTGTGGGGGGGGGTAGTATGTGTGTCTCAGGCTGGCTATAGTGTGTGTGTGTGTGTGTGTGTGTGTGTGTGTGTGTGTGTGTGTGTGTGTGTGTGTGTGTGTGTGTGTGTGTGTGTGTGTGTGTGTGTGTGTGTGTGTGTGTGTGTGTGGAGAGAGGGTGTGTGCTGAGCTGAGGAGGATACGGGGTAGAAGAGGCAGGCAGGCAGAACAGGAACACTGGACCCTTTTGTGAGGTGGGAGAGGGGCAGAGACAGGCTAGGCCTGGTTGTACAGTAAACGCCTGAAGCTAGAAGGGGAGAGGTAGGTAAGGAGAAGGTAGAGGAGGAGGAGGAGGAGGAGGAGGAGCATTTGGGGGAGAAGAAGGTGAAGGAGAGGAGAGGAGAGGAGAGGACAGGACAGGAGAGGAGAGGAGAGGAGAGGAGAAGAGAGGAGAGGAGAGGTGGGGAGAGGTAGGTACGGAGAAGGTAGAAGAGGAGGAGGAGGAGATGGGGGAGGAGGAGGGGATGAAGAGGGAGAATGGAGGGTGGATATGGAAAAGAAGAAGGCGGAGGAGAGGAGAGGAGAGGAGAGGAAGGAGGAGAGGAGAGTAGAGGAGAGAATAGGAAGGTGGTGGAGAAGAGAAGGATATGGAAGAGAAGAAGGTGGGGCAGAGGAGAGGAGAGGAGAGAAGGAGGAGGAGGAGAGAAGGAGGAGGAGAGGTGATGAGATGAGAGGAGTGCAGAGGAGAGGAGAGGAGAGGAGGAGAGGAGAGAAGAAGAGAAGGGGGAAAGAAGGAAGCGAGGAGAGGAAAGACTGAAGGGAGAGGTAGGTGAGGAGGGAGTAGAGGTGGAGGGGATGAGAGGAGAGGAGAGGAGAGGAAAAGATAGGGGAGGAGAGGACAAGACTGCTACTACTGCTACTGCAACTTTGTTGTCATCTAATTCTGCCTTCAGACTTCAGACATCTTTGTGGCCTGAAGGGACAGGCAGCTGAGTAGAACGAAGTGGAGGAGGAGGTGGACAGGGAAGAGAGGAGGAGGAGATGGAGGAGAAGGAAGAGGAGGAGGAGATGGAGGTGGAGGAGAGAGGAGGAGGAGATGGAGGTGGAGGAGAGGGAATAGGAAATGGAAGAAGTGGAGGAGAAGAGAGGAGGAGGAGGTTGAGGAGAGAGAAGAGAGGAGGAGGAGGTGGAGGAGAAGAGAGGAAAACCTGTGTTGCTGCTGAAACCTCGTCCCCAGAAGATGTGTAGGCTACCTCCTACAGCTTAAGCCAAGGCTCCCCTCAAAGTCTGGGCCCTGTTCACCTTGCACAGGCGAGGTATAAATGCAATTTCGTTGTGTGCAGCGTGCAGTGTTCACTTGTGTGCTGTGGAGTGCTGTGTCACAATGACAATGGGAGCTGGAGTTTCCCAATGGGCTTTCACTTCACCAGCTGAAGAGAGGGTAAAGGAGAAGATGTCAAGTTCAAGTTTCAACTTGTTTTGTCCCCAGAAGGAGCAATTAAATGTGCAGCAAGACCACATAAGAACAAATAGACAACATATAGCACAGGACAGACCATAAAGTACAAGGTTTAAAAGGAGCATACATTGGGATATAAAATAAAATAAAATAAAATAAAACACCACAATAAATAAGAAATATCATCACACCATAAACTGAAATGAAAACCTATATCTGTTGTTGTTTAAAAAAAAAAAAAAAATCGAAGGAAATTAAGGTGTCTGCCATCTTTTTTTAGGGCATTTTTGCCTTAGTGGAGGAGAGACAGGAAATGAGTGGGGAGAGAGAGACAAGGAAGGATCTGCAAATGAATCAAGCCGGAATCAAACCCGGGTCAGCGTCAGAGCATCCCAGTGCCCCACCGTTAGGCCACGGCAGGGCCCTAAATCTGTTGGTTTTAACCTTTAAGAGTGTGGGTTTTTGAACATTCTTTAAAAGGAATGTGTTCTATAACAATGCAAGATTCTAAAATTCCTAATTTTATTGTATGGCGCCCAGAATTCTACAGAACTTTCATTGCCCGAACATTCCCGTCACACCGGAGTGACGGTACACTCTTAAAGGTAACAGAGAAAGAGGAGGGTAATAATTTGAAGGAGAGGAGAGAGGAACTGCTGCTGCTGCTGCTGCTGCTGCTGAGACCTCGTCCTCTGAGGACGTACCTCCTACAAGGGCTGGACTGGCCATCTGCCATGGCGGGCATTTCTTGCTGGGCCCCACACCCTTGTGGGCCTCTAATTTCAGAAATGTTACAAAATATATTTCTGAAAATAGGGGGTGCGGGGCCCACCGGTGAGTCAGTTCGGCGTCGCTAATTATGAGTGGCCTCTTTAACCCCTCTTAAGACATGGCATTATAAATTAGCTGTTACCAGAATGGCAATGACCAAGTCGTAATGTATTACTAAAAGCCCAGTGCACTGTCATAGTAGTGTAGTACTATAGTAGTTCACTTTCAATGTCTATTACAGGGTGCCACAGGAGGTACGGCATGCAAAAGTACCCGGGCACTATTTCTCCTCCAGTACAGCCCTGGTCTGAGCCCTAGGGTGTGTTCCAATATGCTACCTTGCTTCCTCCACTTGTGCTTGTGGCCTCGCCCCGGCTCCTGGCCCCTCCTCCGTGGAGAAAACAACAAAGTTTCCCCCGCTGTCAGCTTCATTCACCATCCAGTTTGCAAATGAGAAAAAGACTTTACAATTGAGCTTTTGCAAGATATTGAAATATAATGCTTTTGTCAGTGATGTCATCAGTGAGGCCACAAGCACAAGTGGAGGAAGCAAGGTTGCATATTGGAACGCACCCCTAGTGACCAGTATAGAAGCTCAGGAACACTATATTCCCACCAGGACTCCCATATCAACCACATAGCTCGCATTACACAGCAAACCTCTAGCCCACAGCTGCATTTAAAAAAAGAAAAGCACATACAGTGAAAGAAAAAAGAGAGGAGAAAGATCCAGATGCAAGTTATGTAGATTGGAGAGAGACGAGAGAACATTGTGGAGGACATACTCCCTGGCCCAGACATGACTCTGTGTGTGTGTGTGTGTGTGTGTGTGTGTGTGTGTGTGTGTGTGTGTGTGTGTGTGTGTGTGTGTGTGTGTGTGTGTGTGTGTGTGTGTGTGTGTGTGTGTGTGTGTGTGTGTGTGTGTGTGTGTGTGTGCTTGGTTACGGTACTCCTAATTACAACTCAGTACATTCGCTCCATGATGACAGGACCTATGTGTGTGTGTGTGTGTGTGTGTATGTGTGTGCGCGCGCACATGCACGCGTGTGTCTGTGTGTGTGTGTGTGTGTGTGTGTGTGTGTGTGTGTGTGTGTGTGTGTGTGTGTGTGTGTGTGTGTCTGTGTGTGTGTGTGTATGTGTGTCTGTGTGTGTGTGCGCCTGTGCGCGTGTGTGCGCGTGTGTGTTGTTGTGTGTGTGCGTCTGTGTGTGTGTATGCACTCCATGATGACAGGACCTACGTACTATGTGGTGTGTGTGATGTGGCGACGAGCTGTGAGCCAACTGAAGCATCGCTTTGAGGTCGCCTAGAAACCCCAGCAGCCAGAGATAACTCATAACTGTGTATAAAGCCACTTGGACAGATGACAAGACACAGACGAGATGAGACACCACGTCCAACACATACAACATTAAAGAACATCCATGTCATGTACGGTAGGTCTGGAATGGTAATGATGTATATCAACAGTACACAACTTATTCAGACATCGAGCAAAACTTGTCAACACTTGACAAGTTGTCATGACGGATGAGTTACAGACTCATGCAAGAAGCAAAAGAGGCAAAATATTACATTGCACTATTTAGACTGAGTACAAAGATACAGCTTATGCATTCAAATCTGATTATTTTATTCAGAGCAGAGACAGGGTCTGAGGCACTCCGAAGTAAAGTTAAAAGTCCTTTATTTTTCTAAATGGGACATCACAAAAATAAAGGACTTTTAACTTACTTCGGAGTGCCTCAGACCCTCTCTCTGCTCTCTACATGTTTTCCTCTGGACACCGATGAGCATCTGAAGTTTTTTTAAAGCCTACCCACAGACGCAACTCTACCTCTCTCTCTCTGACGATTTTATAGCAGACAGTCCCTGGAGCAACATGGTGTTCCTGTAGGTGCCTTGCTTGAGGTCACTTATGACATGGATGGTGTGGGGTAGTGTTTCCCAACGGGGGCTCTACAGCCATCCAGGGGGCATTTTGGAGTTGGGGTGTTGAGAAGGATACAGCAGTTAGGGGGCGGTGCTTAGTTGCCATTGCGAGGCATTAGTCTATTTTATTTTTTAATACTAAAGGGGGGAGGGGGGCGGCATAGGCAGGCGTATGATGAGGTCAAGGGGGCTTCATAGAATGACTGTCTTAATCTAAAGCACTCTCCTCCGAGTCAAGGTTGTAGTTATATTAAAAACCCTTTATTTCACATTGGGGTATACAGAAATAAAAAACACCAAGGTCAAGGGGGCGTTGGGGGGCTTATGATGAGGTCAAGGGGGCGTTGGGCGGCTTATGATGAGGTCCAGGTCAGGGAGACACTCATTCCTAATCGAGGAGCGAACAATTTTATGATCTCAAGACTGAGCCCCAAACAATTAGCCCCCCAAAAAGATGCAACTCTCAAGAGGCTAAAAGATGCATTCTCATAAGCAAAAAAGACGCATTCTCAAAAAGATCATATCAGAGTTCTAGATCTTCAAGCATGGCTTCTGAAGTGCCTCCAGATCTGACGAGATCGCCGAAGAACAAGAACTCAAAAACAAACCATGAGAGCAACACAAACAAACACAGCACAGCACAACACACAGCCCAATTAAGGCATTCATCGCAGTGGGATATGCTCATCAGACACACTGTCTTTGAGGATTGCTTCCTCCCAAAGGCAGACAGCAGGGCTGGACAGGCCATCTGGCACACCGGGCTTTTCCCAGTGGGCCCTGCACCTTCCTTGGCCCCTATTTTCAGAAATGTAAAAAAATAGTAATAATAAAAAACAATAATAATCTAGTTTTTAATTAAAAAAATTACATTTCTGAAAATAGGGGCCCACGAGGGTGCGGGGCCCACTGGTGAGTCAGTTCTGTGCCGCTAATTATGAGGGGCCCCTTTAAGCCAAAAGTGCCCGGGCCCTATTGCTCAGCAGGACCGGGCCCCAGTCACTCAGGCAGCAATTGGGAGGACAGGAATATGGATAATCAGGCCAACAGCCGTCCATGAAAGACAAAAACTCAAAACAAACCAGTAGTGTATTAAAACACCATCTGGAGCCGGGCCACAGCCCAGCATATCTCAAGTTTCAGTCAGATCATCAAAGGACTCAGAGCTAAACTGTTGTATTATTTTTTTTGCCGCCACACATCCGGTTAGCGCTCTCTCACGTGCTGGGCCTGGACTAGCTCTCTCTACATGCAGGCAGGGCCTCTGACAGCTTTGGCTGGGCCTGGGACAAAGTCATCAAAAAGGCACCCCCTGCTCAATATATAATGGGGACGCAATTCTGGACCCAACCCCCCCACCTCCCTCCCTTCTCCCAGGGCCCAGGACGGCTGACCCTTTTGTTCCGCCCTCTTGGCTTTCCTGTATGCAGCAGGACAAATAAACGTTCCAGTGACACGCACACGCACACACACACACAGCAGAACAGCAGCAGCAGTGCTAGCACTCTCACTCCCCGGACTCACTCCCTTTTCCCGCATTTTCCCCTCACTTACTTCCTTCCTGTGTTAGGTTCTTCCCTTCCAGATCCCATTTCCCGCCAGCGACACGCCACACGCCACACACACACCAACCGACCTAAATCAAAGTGACTTGATGGATGGACTCTATTAAAACACTGCGTGATAAGTTTGTTGTTACCAGAATGGCAATGACCAAGTCGTACTGCATTACGAAAGGCCCTGTGTACTGTCAAGTGGTGTAGTACGATGGTAGTTAACTCTCAATGACTATTACAGCATGCCACTGGTGGTACGCCAACGTGCATTATGGGGTTAATCAAAGTGACTCAATAACGTGTGGTTGGACCCTTTGCCAATTTTTTACACATACAGTACAAGGAATCAAAATTCCGTTTCCCACCGTCTCACCACCACGTGTACAGAAAGACAGCACATTACAACCATTAAAGTCAAGACAGGACAACATGAAGTGCTGTAGGAATGTATTATATTAATAGCACGTGTAACATTACTGTAACAAGTAGGCTAAAATCATCATAGCTAACCACTACATGATCAAATGTATAAGATTTACCTTCAATCTTTTCACAGGTCAGACGAGTGACAATATGACACCCAATAGGTGTTGTGGGTTCATTATGTCAGTGCAAGTGAACGCAAGATATTCTAAACTATGTACTGTATATCACTGATTAAGACAAGGCCCCTATTCTAAATGTTCCGATGACCAGAATGGCAATGACCAAACCGTCATTTTGAAGACACGTTGGCTTTGGCCTCACCCTTTCAGGGGGATAAAACACACCTGTCACAATAGTGTTAATACCGGTACTATGTCCACATGCCGTGTTTAAACGTAAAACAGATTTAAAAAATATCCGCATTAAAAAATATCCACATATACGTGCAACCGACACCTTCCACTGTAGGCCTGTAATGAGTCCAGGGCCAGTGTCAGCTTTGGCTGGGCTCAGGACAAAATCACCTGAAAGGGCCCCCCTCACAATGCATGCAATGCTATGAGAACCCAATTCTGTGCCCCCTCTCTCCCTGGGGGCGGGACACAACTGACCATTTTGACCCCCTCTGTCAGCTCAGCATCCCTGAATGAGGCCATGCACCACGCGGAGGAAACAGCTGATTGCAGCAGCTACTTAGTGTCTTGATTACAAGCTCACAATGTTGTTGGGATTCATTAATATGGACAGTGGAAGAGGTGACCACACACAGATGTCACTGAAGGGGGAGGTTCGTTGGGGTCCTATTGGGGTCATTGGGGTCATACTCAAAGTTCAAGTTCAAAGTTCTTTATTAGCCATTTGTGCAAGGACTAGTAGCCCAGGCACATTGGAACTCTAGTGCAGGCACTCTGAGTCAATAAATAGTGTTCAATAGAAAAAGGAAAGAGAGAAAATACATCAAAAATAAAATAGAACCCATATTTTGGGTTCATTGGGGTCATAATTGTGGCATTAGGCAACAAGGGATGGCATGATTACCGGACAACTTTACTGCACTTT